>NC_069502.1:46605582-46905582 GCF_027579735.1 Bombina bombina | reverse complement strand
TTTTATATCAAATTGATATGAAAAAGGGGCGTGAAAGTGGGAGTGAAAAGGGGCGGGATTAGGGGAGGAGAAAGGTGCGTGTCACCTGTCAAAAAGGTGTTTGACATAACCTCCATACTCTTACTACTAAAGTACAAAGAAAGACTATGATCTAAATATGTATAGTTTAGAGGATAGAAGGGAAAGAGGTGACATGATAGAAAACTTCAAATATATGAAGGGACTTAATAAAATAGAAGCTGAAAGCATTTTTCACAAAAAAAATAAATGCCAAAACAAGGGGTCACAATCTAAAGTTAGAGGGTAGCAAATTCAGGAGAAATTTAAGGAAGCATTTTTTTACAGAAAGGGTGGTGGATTCATGGAATGAACTTCCATTTGAGGTGGTAAACACAAAGACTGTAAAGGAATTTAAAAATGCCTGGGACATGCATAAGGCTATTCTAAGGAAAAAGTAACATGTAATATGGGTAGACTTGATGGGCCTTTTTGGTTCTTATCTACCGTCAAATTCAGTCACCTAGATTTAGAGTTCTGCGTTAGCCGTCCAAACCAGCGTTAAGGGGTCCTAACACTGGTTTTTACCGCCCGCTGGTATTTAGAGTCAGTCAGGAAAGGGTCTAACGCTCACTTTCCAGCTGCGATTTTTCCATACCGCAGATCCCCTTACGCCAATTGCGTATCCTATCTTTTCAATGGGATCTTTCTAACGCTGGTATTTAGAGTCTTGGCTGAAGTGAGCGTTAGAACTCTAACGACAAGACTCCAGCCGCAGAAAAAAGTCAGGAGTTAAGAGCTTTATGGGCTAACGCCTGTTTATAAAGCTCTTAACTACTGTGCTCTAAAGTACACTAATACCCATAAACTACCTATGCACCCCTAAACCGAGGCCCCCCCACATTGCCGCCACTATAATTAAATTTTTTAACCCCTAATCTGCTGACCGCACACCGCCTCCACCTACATTATCCCTATGTACCCCGAATCTGCCCCTAACATCGCTGACACCTACATAATATTTATTAACCCCTAATCTGCCCCCCCCAATGTCGCCGCTAGCTACCTACACTTATTAACCCCTAATCTGCCGACCGGACCTCGCCGCCACTATAATAAATGTATTAACCCCTAAACCGCCTCACTCCCGCCTCAAAAACCCTATAATAAATAGTATTAACCCCTAATCTGCCCTCCCTAACATCGCCGACACCTAACTTCAAGTATTAACCCCTTATCTGCAGACCGGACCTCGCCGCTACTCTAATAAATGTAAAGCTAAGTCTAATCCTAACCCTAACACCCCCCTAAGTTAAATATAATTTAAATCTAACGAAATAAAATAAATATTATTAAATACAGGGAGTGCAGAATTATTAGGCAAATGAGTATTTTGACCACATCATCCTCTTTATGCATGTTGTCTTACTCCAAGCTGTATAGGCTCGAAAGCCTACTACCAATTAAGCATATTAGGTGATGTGCATCTTTGTAATGAGAAGGGGTGTGGTCTAATGACATCAACACCCTATATCAGGTGTGCATAATTATTAGGCAACTTCCTTTCCTTTGGCAAAATGGGTCAAAAGAACGACTTGACAGGCTCAGAAAAGTCAAAAATAGTGAGATATCTTGCAGAGGGATGCAGCACTCTTAAAATTGCAAAGCTTCTGAAGCGTGATCATCGAACAATCAAGCGTTTCATTCAAAATAGTCAACAGGGTCGCAAGAAGCGTGTGGAAAAACCAAGGCGCAAAATAACTGCCCATGAACTGAGAAAAGTCAAGCGTGCAGCTGCCAAGATGCCACTGCAACATCACTGGAGTGCCCAAAAGCACAAGGTGTGCAATACTCAGAGACATGGCCAAGGTAAGAAAGGCTGAAAGACGACCACCACTGAACAAGACACACAAGCTGAAACGTCAAGACTGGGCCAAGAAATATCTCAAGACTGATTTTTCTAAGGTTTTATGGACTGATGAAATGAGAGTGAGTCTTGATGGGCCAGATGGATGGGCCCGTGGCTGGATTGGTAAAGGGCAGAGAGCTCCAGTCCGACTCAGACGCCAGCAAGGTGGAGGTGGAGTACTGGTTTGGGCTGGTATCATCAAAGATGAGCTTGAGGGCCTTTTCGGGTTGAGGATGGAGTCAAGCTCAACTCCCAGTCCTACTACCAGTTTCTGGAAGACACCTTCTTCAAGCAGTGGTACAGGAAGAAGTCTGCATCCTTCAAGAAAAACATGATTTTCATGCAGGACAATGCTCCATCACACGCGTCCAAGTACTCCACAGCGTGGCTGGCAAGAAAGGGTATAAAAGAAGAAAATCTAATGACATGGCCTCCTTGTTCACCTGATCTGAACCCCATTGAGAACCTGTGGTCCATCATCAAATGTGAGATTTACAAGGAGGGAAAACAGTACACCTCTCTGAACAGTGTCTGGGAGGCTGTGGTTGCTGCTGCACGCAATGTTGATGGTGAACAGATCAAAACACTGACAGAATCCATGGATGGCAGGCTTTTGAGTGTCCTTGCAAAGAAAGGTGGCTATATTGGTCACTGATTTGTTTTTGTTTTGTTTTTGAATGTCAGAAATGTATATTTGTGAATGTTGAGATGTTATATTGGTTTCACTGGTAAAAATAAATAATTGAAATGGGTATATATTTGTTTTTTGTTAAAGGGCCATAATACCCAAATGTTTAAACACTTGAAAGTGATGCAGCATGGCTGTAAAAAGCTGACTAGAAAATATCACCTGAACATCTCTATGTAAAAAAGAAAGATATTTTACCTCAAAAGTTGCTCAGTAGCTACCTCCCATTGTAAAGGATTTCTAAGCAGCATTTTAGTGTGTTTGTCCTGGGACATCTGAAGGGACTAGCATCGTGCACTCTCATATTATTTCACCAATCAGGTAAAGGAAGCTTACTATGAAATCTCATGAGAGTTAAGTCAAATCTCATGAGATCACAGTAAAAGTTCATGACCTCAGCACTGCTGATGCTGATTGGCTGCTGTTCATTTCTTCATTTTTTTACCTGCAGCTGGCAGCAGCTGAAGTATAACTTTTTATACAGAACTTACTCCATAGTTGCCAACATTTAAAAAAAAATTCCAGGGACACTTTGCAGCAGAGTAAGCAAGCGGATTACTGGAGTATTGACGACCTACTGTTCAACTGCTCCGCCCCCTCAGTTCTGCAATCAAAACACACCCATTTGATAGTAATAGTATAATTTAGCCTTATCCATAGTTTATTATACAGATTACAGCACCAAGCTCTTACACCTACCCAGTCTCTGGAACACATTCTGGGCATATGGTTATTTTTACAACACAGCATCAAAATTAGAAAGACAAATAATATGTGAACCCATTCAATAATAATAATATTCCATTAGGAATGAATTATATTTAAATAATACACTATATCTATTTAGCATCTATCTTCTATCTGTATATATGTATATATGTGTGTATGTATATATATATATACAAACAACAAATGTTGTGCAAAAGAGATTTTCAGGGACATTTCCAGGGACAAAAAAAATCTAGGGACATACAACAAAATCTAGGGACTGTCCCTGGAAATTAGGGACTGTTGGCAACTATGCTTACTCTGGTGAGCTGAGGAAATTGTGAGGTAAAATATCTTCCTTTTTTACATAGAGATGCTCAGGTGATATTTTCCTGTCAGCTTTTTACAGTTATACTGCATCAGTTTCAAGTGATTTAGCATATGAGTATTATGTCCCTTTAAGTTGCCTAATAATTATGCACAGTAATAGTCACCTGCACACACAGATATCCCCCTAAAATAGCTATAACTAAAAACAAACTAAAAATTACTTCCAAAACTATTCAGCTTTGATATTAATGAGTTTTTTGGGTTCATTGAGAACATGGTTGTTGTTCAATAATAAAATTAATCCTCAAAAATACAACTTGCCTAATAATTCTGCACTCCCTGTAAATTAATCCTATTTAAAGCTAAATACTTACCTGTAAAATAAACCCTAATATAGCTACAATATAACGAATAATTATATTGTAGCTATTTTAGGATTTATATTTATTGTATAGGCAACTTTGTATTTATTTTAACTAGGTACAATAGCTATTAAATAGTTATTTACTATTTAATAGCTACCTAGTTAAAATAATTACAAAATGACCTGTAAAATAAATCCTAACCTAAGTTACAATTAAACCTAACACTACACTATCAATAAATTAATTAAATAAACTACCTACAATTATCTACAATTAAATAAACTATACTAAATTACAAAAAAACAAAACACTAAATTACAAAAAATAAAAAAAGATTACAAGAATTTTAAACTAATTACACCTACTCTAAGCCCCCTAAAAAAATAACAAAGCCCCCCAAAATAAAAAAATGCCCTACCCTATTCTAAAATAAAAAGTTAACAGCTCTTTTACCTTACCAGCCCTTAAAAGGGCCTTTTGCGGGGCATGCCCCAAAGAAATCAACTCTTTTGCATTTAAATAAACATACAATACCCCCCCCAACATTACAACCCACCACCCACATACCCTAATCTAACCCAAACCCCCCTTAAAAAAACCTAACACTAAGCCCCTGAAGATCTCCCTACCTTATCTTCACCACGCCGGGTATCACCGATCCGTCCAGAAGAGGCTTCAAAGTTTTCATCCTATCCGGCAAGAAGAGGTCCAGAAGAGGCTCCGAAATCTTCATCCTATCCAGCAAGAAGAGGACATCCGGACCGGTAGACATCATCATCCAGGCAGCATCTTCTATCTTCTTCAGGCGGGACCATCTTGAAGCAGCCGACGCGGATCCATCCTCTTCTTCCGGCGACTCCCGACGAATGAAGGTTCCTTTAAGTGACGTCATCCAAGATGGCGTCCCTCGAATTCCGATTGGCTGATAGGATTCTATCAGCCAATCGGAATTAAGGCAGGAAAAATCTGATTGGCTGATTGAATCAGCCAATAAGATTCAAGTTCAATCCGATTGGCTGATTGGATCAGCCAATCAGATTGAGCTCGCATTCTATTGGCTGTTCCGATCCGTTCGGCAGATTAGGGGTTAATAAGTGTAGGTAAGGTAGCGGCGACGTTGGGGACGGCAGATTAGGGGTTAATAAAACATAATTTATGTAAGAACTTACCTGATAAATTCATTTCTTTCATATTAACAAGAGTCCATGAGCTAGTGACGTATGGGATATACATTCCTACCAGGAGGGGCAAAGTTTCCCAAACCTTAAAATGCCTATAAATACACCCCTCACCACACCCACAAATCAGTTTAACGAATAGCCAAGAAGTGGGGTGATAAGAAAAAGTGCGAAGCATATAAAATAAGGAATTGGAATAATTGTGCTTTATACAAAAAAATCATAACCACCACAAAAAAGGGTGGGCCTCATGGACTCTTGTTAATATGAAAGAAATGAATTTATCAGGTAAGTTCTTACATAAATTATGTTTTCTTTCATGTAATTAACAAGAGTCCATGAGCTAGTGACGTATGGGATAATGACTACCCAAGATGTGGATCTTTCCACACAAGAGTCACTAGAGAGGGAGGGATAAAATAAAGACAGCCAATTCCTGCTGAAAATAATCCACACCCAAAATAAAGTTTAACAAAAAACATAAGCAGAAGATTCAAACTGAAACCGCTGCCTGAAGAACTTTTCTACCAAAAACTGCTTCAGAAGAAGAAAATACATCAAAATGGTAGAATTTAGTAAAAGTATGCAAAGAAGACCAAGTTGCTGCTTTGCAGATCTGGTCAACCGAAGCTTCATACCTAAACGCCCAGGAAGTAGATACTGACCTAGTAGAATGAGCTGTAATTCTTTGAGGCGGAGTTTTACCCGACTCAACATAGGCAAGATGAATTAAAGATTTCAACCAAGATGCCAAAGAAATGGCAGAAGCTTTCTGGCCTTTCCTAGAACCGGAAAAGATAACAAATAGACTAGAAGTCTTACGGAAAGATTTCGTAGCTTCAACATAATATTTCAAAGCTCTAACAACATCCAAAGAATGCAATGATTTCTCCTTAGAATTCTTAGGATTAGGACATAATGAAGGAACCACAATTTCTCTACTAATGTTGTTGGAGTTCACAACTTTAGGTAAAAATTCAAAAGAAGTTCGCAACACCGCCTTATCCTGATGAAAAATCAGAAAAGGAGACTCACACGAAAGAGCAGATAATTCAGAAACTCTTCTAGCAGAAGAGATGGCCAAAAGGAACAAAACTTTCCAAGAAAGTAATTTAATGTCCAATGAATGCATAGGTTCAAACGGAGGAGCTTGAAGAGCTCCCAGAACCAAATTCAAACTCCAAGGAGGAGAAATTGACTTAATGACAGGTTTTATACGAACCAAAGCTTGTACAAAACAATGAATATCAGGAAGAATAGCAATCTTTCTGTGAAAAAGAACAGAAAGAGCAGAGATTTGTCCTTTCAAAGAACTTGCGGACAAACCCTTATCCAAACCATCCTGAAGAAATTGTAAAATTCTCGGTATTCTAAAAGAATGCCAAGAAAAATGATGAGAAAGACACCATGAAATATAAGTCTTCCAGACTCTATAATATATCTCTCGAGATACAGATTTACGAGCCTGTAACATAGTATTAATCACGGAGTCAGAGAAACCTCTATGACCAAGAATCAAGCGTTCAATCTCCATACCTTTAAATTTAAGGATTTCAGATCCGGATGGAAAAAAGGACCTTGTGACAGAAGGTCTGGTCTTAACGGAAGAGTCCATGGCTGGCAAGATGCCATCCGGACAAGATCCGCATACCAAAACCTGTGAGGCCATGCCGGAGCTATTAGCAGAACAAACGAGCATTCCCTCAGAATCTTGGAGATTACTCTTGGAAGAAGAACTAGAGGCGGAAAGATATAAGCAGGATGATACTTCCAAGGAAGTGATAATGCATCCACTGCCTCCGCCTGAGGATCCCGGGATCTGGACAGATACCTGGGAAGTTTCTTGTTTAGATGAGAGGCCATCAGATCTATCTCTGGGAGCCCCCACAATTGAACAATCTGAAGAAATACCTCTGGGTGAAGAGACCATTCGCCCGGATGCAACGTTTGGCGACTGAGATAATCCGCTTCCCAATTGTCTACACCTGGGATATGAACCGCAGAGATTAGACAGGAGCTGGATTCCGCCCAAACCAAAATTCGAGATACTTCTTTCATAGCCAGAGGACTGTGAGTCCCTCCTTGATGATTGATGTATGCCACAGTTGTGACATTGTCTGTCTGAAAACAAATGAACGATTCTCTCTTCAGAAGAGGTCAAAACTGAAGAGCTCTGAAAATTGCACGGAGTTCCAAAATATTGATCGGTAATCTCACCTCCTGAGATTCCCAAACTCCTTGTGCCGTCAGAGATCCCCACACAGCTCCCCAACCTGTGAGACTTGCATCTGTTGAAATTACAGTCCAGGTCGGAAGAACAAAAGAAGCCCCCTGAATTAAACGATGGTGATTTGTCCACCACGTTAGAGAGTGTCGAACAATCGGTTTTAAAGATATTAATTGAGATATCTTCGTGTAATCCCTGCACCATTGGTTCAGCATACAGAGCTGAAGAGGTCGCATGTGAAAACGAGCAAAGGGGATCGCGTCCGATGCAGCAGTCATAAGACCTAGAATTTCCATGCATAAGGCTACCGAAGGGAATGATTGTGACTGAAGGTTTCGACAAGCTGTAATCAATTTTAGACGTCTCTTGTCTGTTAAAGACAGAGTCATGGACACTGAATCTATCTGGAAACCCAGAAAGGTTACCCTTGTTTGAGGAATCAAAGAACTTTTTGGTAAATTGATCCTCCAACCATGATCTTGAAGAAACAACACAAGTCGATTCGTATGAGACTCTGCTAAATGTAAAGACGGAGCAAGTACCAAGATATCGTCCAAATAAGGAAATACCACAATACCCTGTTCTCTGATTACAGACAGAAGGGCACCGAGAATCTTTGTGAAAATTCTTGGAGCTGTAGCAAGGCCAAACGGTAGAGCCACAAATTGGTAATGCTTGTCTAGAAAAGAGAATCTCAGGAACTGATAATGATCTGGATGAATCGGAATATGCAGATATGCATCCTGTAAATCTATTGTGGACATATAATTCCCTTGCTGAACAAAAGGCAATATAGTCCTTACAGTTACCATCTTGAACGTTGGTATCCTTACATAACGATTCAATAATTTTAGATCCAGAACTGGTCTGAAGGAATTCTCCTTCTTTGGTACAATGAAGAGATTTGAATAAAACCCCATCCCCTGTTCCGGAACTGGAACTGGCATAATTACTCCAGCCAACTCTAGATCTGAAACACAATTCAGAAATGCTTGAGCTTTCACTGGATTTACTGGGACATGGGAAAGAAAAAATCTCTTTGCAGGAGGTCTCATCTTGAAACCAATTCTGTACCCTTCTGAAACAATGTTCTGAATCCAAAGATTTGATCCAAATTTCTTTGAAAAAACGTAACCTGCCCCCTACCAGCTGAACTGGAATGAGGGCCGTACCTTCATGTGAACTTAGAAGCAGGCTTTGCCTTTCTAGCAGGCTTGGATTTATTCCAGACTGGAGATGGTTTCCAAACTGAAACTGCTCCTGAGGACGAAGGATCAGGCTTTTGTTCTTTGTTGAAACGAAAGGAACGAAAACGATTGTTAGCCCTGTTTTTACCTTTAGATTTTTTATCCTGTGGTAAAAAAGTTCCTTTCCCACCAGTAACAGTTGAAATAATAGAATCCAACTGAGAACCAAATAATTTGTTTCCCTGGAAAGAAATGGAAAGTAGAGTTGATTTAGAAGCCATATCAGCATTCCAAGTCTTAAGCCATAAAGCTCTTCTGGCTAAGATAGCCAGAGACATAAATCTAACATCAACTCTAATAATATCAAAAATGGCATCACAGATGAAATTATTAGCATGCTGGAGAAGAATAATAATATCATGAGAATCACGATTTGTTACTTGTTGCGCTAGAGTTTCCAACCAAAAAGTTGAAGCTGCAGCAACATCAGCCAATGATATAGCAGGTCTAAGAAGATTACCTGAACATAGATAAGCTTTTCTTAGAAAAGATTCAATTTTTCTATCTAAAGGATCCTTAAACGAGGTACCATCTGACGTAGGAATGGTAGTACGTTTAGCAAGGGTAGAAATAGCCCCATCAACTTTAGGGATTTTGTCCCAAAATTCTAACCTGTCAGGCGGAACAGGATATAATTGTTTAAAACGTTTAGAAGGAGTAAATGAATTACCCAATTTATCCCATTCCTTAGCAATTACTGCAGAAATAGCATTAGGAACAGGAAAGACTTCTGGAATAACCGCAGGAGCTTTAAAAACCTTATCCAAACGTATAGAATTAGTATCAAGAGGACTAGAATCCTCTATTTCTAAAGCAATTAGTACTTCTTTAAGTAAAGAGCGAATAAATTCCATCTTAAATAAATATGAAGATTTATCAGCATCAATCTCTGAGACAGAATCCTCTGAACTAGAAGAGTCCAAAGAATCAGAATGATGGTGTTCATTTAAAAATTCATCTGTAGAGAGAGAAGATTTAAAAGACTTTTTACGTTTACTAGAAGGAGAAATAACAGACAAAGCCTTCTTTATGGATTCAGAAACAAAATCTCTTATGTTATCAGGAACATTCTGCACCTTAGATGTTGAGGGAACTGCAACAGGCAATGGTACATCACTAAAGGAAATATTATCTGCTTTAACAAGTTTGTCATGACAATTAATACAAACAACAGCTGGAGAAATAGCTACCAAAAGTTTACAGCAGATACACTTAGCTTTGGTAGATCCAGCAGGCAGTGGTTTTCCTGTAGTATCTTCTGGCTCAGATGCAACGTGAGACATCTTGCAATATGTAAGAGAAAAAACAACATATAAAGCAAAATAAATCAAATTCCTTATAAGACAGTTTCAGGAATGGGAAAAAAATGCCAAACATCAAGCTTCTAGCAACCAGAAGCAAATGAAAATGAGACTGAAATAATGTGGAGACAAAAGCGACGCCCATATTTTTTGGCGCCAAATAAGACGCCCACATTATTTGGCGCCTAAATGCTTTTGGCGCCAAAAATGACGCCACATCCGGAACGCCGACATTTTTGGCGCAAAATAACGTCAAAAAATGACGCAACTTCCGGCGACACGTATGACGCCGGAAACGGAAATGAATTTTTGCGCCAAAAAAATCCGCGCCAAAAATGACGCAATAAAATGAAGCATTTTCAGCCCCCGCGAGCCTAACAGCCCACAGGGAAAAAAGTCAAATTTTTGATTGATAATTTAAAGCATAATCCCAAATATGAAACTGACTGTCTGGAAATAAGGAAAGTTGAACATTCTGAGTCAAGGCAAATAAATGTTTGAATACATATATTTAGAACTTTATAAATAAAGTGCCCAACCATAGCTTAGAGTGTCACAGAAAATAAGACTTACTTACCCCAGGACACTCATCTACATGTTTGTAGAAAGCCAAACCAGTACTGAAACGAGAATCAGTAGAGGAAATGGTAAATATAAGAGTATATCGTCGATCTGAAAAGGGAGGTAAGAGATGAATCTCTACGACCGATAACAGAGAACCTTATGAAATAGACCCCGTAGAAGGAGATCACTGCATTCAATAGGCAATACTCTCCTCACATCCCTCTGACATTCACTGCACGCTGAGAGGAAAACCGGGCTCCAACTTGCTGCGGAGCGCATATCAACGTAGAATCTAGCACAAACTTACTTCACCACCTCCCTTGGAGGCAAAGTTTGTAAAAACTGATTTGTGGGTGTGGTGAGGGGTGTATTTATAGGCATTTTAAGGTTTGGGAAACTTTGCCCCTCCTGGTAGGAATGTATATCCCATACGTCACTAGCTCATGGACTCTTGTTAATTACATGAAAGAAATATAATATAGGGGTCGGCGATGTTAGGGGCAGCAGATTAGGGGTACATAGCTATAATGTATGTTGCGGCGGTGTATGGAGCGGCAGATTAGGGGTTAATAAAATGCAGGGGTCAGCGATAGCAGGGGCGACAGATTAGGGGTTAATAAGTGTAATATTAGGGGTGTTTAGACTCGGGGTACATGTTAGGGTGTTAGGGGCAGACATAGGAAGTGTTAGGTGCAGGTTTTTTTTCAGCTCAAACTGCCCCTTTGTTTCCTATGGGGGAATCGTGCACAAGCGTTTTTGAAGCTGGCCGCGTCCGTAAGCAACGCTGGTATTGAGAGTTGAAGTGGTGGTAAATTATGTTCTACGCTCCCTTTTTGGAGCCTAACGCAGCCCTTCAGAGAATTCTCAATACCAGCGTTGTTTAAAAGGTGCGGGGGGAAAAACACACGCATAGCTAACGCACCCCTTGTAACGCAAAACTCTAAATCTAGCCATATGTTTCTATGTTTCTATAGGTTTGCCTTGTTTCTTCCTGACGGTTCTTTTGTTCCATAATAAACGTGACCCATGGGTCTTTTCCCACACTCTGTGTTTTGTGTTTATTTATGTTATAAGTATATGTTATTATTATTATTAGTGTTACTGTTCAGTCAGCTCTATGACTGTTATGTTATAATACATCAAGCCAGGAGGATAGGGCATTTAATTACTTAAAACAGTGGAGGGCCCTTAAGAGCCCTTAGGAGTGTGCTGCTGTGAAGTGGCAAAAATGTTGCATTAGTGTGGGTGGGGATTTAGCTTACCTATAAGAAGCTAGGTTACAGGCCCCAGACCCTCTTTCCAGCTCGTCTTCACAGCTTCCCTCCCTCCCTTAATCTGGTAAGGCGACAATCATTAGGGTAGGCATCACTATGGTGTTCTCAGCAGGGGGTCGGAGGCAGGATGAGGGCTACGCTGCTCATTTTCTTAAGACCAAGGACGGTAGTTTTTGACTTCACAGGTAGTGACATGCACACGCGCCTAGTCACACCTGGTCCTACTGATTCAGAGTTCTATGTTTTACACCCTGGTTGGGCAGTTGGCCCACGCCCTGGTTTCCATCAGAGGTAGAGTGATGGGTGCCAAGGGGAGGGTAGTCTCTGCAGGCGCTCGTCTGGGGTCATTCTGATGATGCAGAGAACTCCCTAAGCCTTCTGCGTGCAGCTAAGCTCCGCTCTTGTAGGCATTCACGGGCGCGGCCCATCTTTCTAGCAGGGGGTTGCTTACTCTCCTAGCTAGATTGCCGCCACCTGGTATAGGTTTGCCTTGTTGCTTCCAGCCGGTTCTCTTGTTCCATAATAAACGTGACCCACGGGTCTTTTCCCACACTCTGTGTTTTGTGTTTATTTATAAGTTATAAGTATATAAGTTATTATTATTATTGTTATTGTTCAGTCAGTTCTATGACTGTTAAGTTATAATACAGAAAGCCAGGAGGATAGGGCATTTAATTACTTATGTATGTGCATGCTTTAGTGTGTGTGTGTGTGCATGTGTGTGTGTGCATGCTTTAGCGTGTGTGTGCATGCTTTAGTGTGTGTTTGTGCATGCTTTAGTGTGTGTGTGTGTGTGCATGCTTTAGTGTATGTGTGTGTGTGTATGCTTTAGTGTGTGTGTGACAGTTAGTGACACAGGTTAGCAAGGAAGGAGGTAGTTCTGGTGCAGAGAGGTAGATTTGGGTATCATCAGCATACAAATGATAATGAAACCCGTGGGACTTTATTAAGGAACCTAGTGAGAATGTGTAGATTGAGAAGAGAAGGGGACCGAGGACAGAGCCTTGTGGTACCCCAACAGAAAGAGGTAACGGGGCAGAGGATACCCCAGAGAAGGCTACACTAAAGGTAGGTTAGACAGATAGGAAGAGAACCAAGAGAGAGCTGTGTCACAAATGCCGAAGGATTGGAGGGTATGGAGCAAAAGAGGGTGGTCAACAGTATCAAAGGCTGCAGACAGATCAAGGAGGATAAGTAGTGAGTTAAGAGGATAGTATAATGCTTTAGTGTGTGTGTGTGTGTGCATAATTTAGTGTGTGTGTGTATGCATTAGTGTGTGTGTGTGTGTGTGCATGCTTTAATGTGTGTGTATGCTTTAGTGTGTGTGTGTGTGTGTGTGCATAATTTAGTGTCTGTGTGTATGCATTAGTGTGTGTGTGTGTGCATGCTTTAATGTGTGTGTATGCTTTAGTGTGTGTGTGTGCATGATTTAGTGTGTGAGTGCATGCTTTAGTGTGTGTGTGTGTGTGCATGCTTTAGTGTGTGTGTATGCTTTAGTGTGTGTGTATACTTTAGTGTGTATGCTTTAGTGTGTGTGTGTATGTGCATGCTTTAGTGTGTTATATGATTTAGTGTGTGTGTGTGCATGCCTTAGTGTGTGTGTATGCTTTAGTGTGTGTGTATGCTTTAGTGTGTGTGTGTATGCTTTAGTGTGTGTGTGCATACTTTAGTGTGTGTGTATGCTTTAGTGTGTGTGTGCATACTTTAGTGTGTGTGTATGCTTTAGTGTGTGTGTGCATACTTTAGTGTGTGTGTATGCTTTAGTGTGTGTGTGCATACTTTAGTGTGTGTGTATGCTTTAGTGTGTGTGTGCATACTTTAGTGTGTGTGTATGCTTTAGTGTGTGTGTATGCTTTAGTGTGTTATATGATTTAGTGTGTGTGTGTATGTGCATGCTTTAGTGTGTTATATGATTTAGTGTGTGTGTGTGTGTGCATGCCTTAGTGTGTGTGTATGCTTTAGTGTGTGTGTATGCTTTAGTGTGTGTGTATGCTTTAGTGTGTGTGTATGCTTTAGTGTGTGTGCATGCCTTAGTGTGTGTGTATGCTTTAGTGTGTGTGTGTGCTTTAGTGTGTGTGTATGCTTTAGTGTGTGTGTATGCTTTAGTGTGTGTGTATGCTTTAGTGTGCATGCTTTAGTGTGTGTTTGTGTGTCTGTATGCTTTAGTGTGTGTGTATGCTTTAGTGTGTATGCTTTAGTGTGTGTGTGTATGTGCATGCTTTAGTGTGTTATATGATTTAGTGTGTGTGTGTGCATGCCTTAGTGTGTGTGTATGCTTTAGTGTGTGTGTATGCTTTAGTGTGTGTGTATGCTTTAGTGTGTGTGTGTGTATGCTTTAGTGTGTGTGTATGCTTTAGTGTGTGTGTGTATGCTTTAGTGTGTGTGTATGCTTTAGTGTGTGTGTATGCTTTAGTGTGTGTGTGCATGCTTTAGTGTGTGTGTGTGCATGCTTTAGTGTGTGTGTGTGTATGCTTTAGTGTGTGTGCATACTTTAGTGTGTGTGTATGCTTTAGTGTGTGTGTGCATACTTTAGTGTGTGTGTATGCTTTAGTGTGTGTGTGCATGCTTTAGTGTGTGTGTGCACACTTTAGTGTGTGGTGTGTGTGCTTTAGTGTGTGTGTTCAAGCTTTAGTGTATGTGTGTGTATGCTTTAGTGTGTGTGTGTGTGTGTGTGTGTGTGTGCATGCTTTAGTGTGTATGTGTGTGTGTGTGTGTGCATGCTTTAGTGTGTGTGTGTGTATGCTTTAGTGTGTGTGTGTGTGTGTGTGTGCAGGCTTTAGTGTGTGTGTGTGCAGGCTTTAGTGTGTGGTGTGTGTGCTTTAGTGTGTGTGTGCAAGCTTTAGTGTATGTGTGTGTATGCTTTAGTGTGTGTGTCTGTGTGTGCATGATTTATTATGTGTGCATGCTTTAGTGTGTGTATGCTTTAGTGTGTGTATGCTTTAGTGTGTGTGTGTGTGTGCATGCTTTAGTGTGTGTATGCTTTAGTGTGTGAGTGTGTGTGTGTGTGTGCATGCTTTAGTGTGTGTGTGTGCATGTGCATGCTTTAGTGTGTGTGTGTGTGTGTGTGTGTCTGTGCATGCTTTAGTGTGTGTATGTGCATGCTTTAGAGTGTGTGTGTGTGTGTGTGTGTGCAATGCTTTAGTGTGTGCGTGTGCATGCTTTAGTGTGTGTGCGTGTGTGCATGCTTTAGTGTGTGTTTGTGTGTTTATGCTTTAGTGTGTGTGTGTGTGTGTGTGAATGCCTTAGTGTGTGTGCATGCTTTAGTGTGTGTGTGTTTATGTGTGCATGCTTTAGTGTGTGTGTGTGTGTGTGTGTTTGGGTGTGCATGCTTTAGTATGTGTGTGTGTGTGTGTGTGTGCATGCTTTAGTGTGTGTGTATGTGTGTGTGCATGCTTTAGTGTGTGTGTGTTTGGGTGTGCATGCTTTAGTATGTGTGTGTGTGTGCATGCTTAAGTGTGTGTGTGTGCATGCTTTAGTGTGTGTGTGTGCATGCTTTAGTGTGTGTGTGTGTGTTTGGGTGTGCATGCTTTAGTATGTGTGTGTGCATGCTTTAGTGTGTGTGTGTGTGTGTGTTTATGTGTGCATGCTTTAGTGTGTGTGTGTGTTTGGGTGTGCATGCTTTAGTGTGTGTGTGTGCATGCTTTAGTGTGTGTGTGTGCATGCTTTAGTGCGTGTGTGTGTGTGTGTTTATGTGTGCATGCTTTAGTGTGTGTGTGTGTGTTTGGGTGTGCATGCTTTAGTATGTGTGTATGTGTGTGTGCATGCTTTAGTGTGTGTGTGTTTGGGTGTGCATGCTTTAGTATGTGTGTGTGTGTGCATGCTTAAGTGTGTGTGTGTGCATGCTTTAGTGTGTGTGTGTGCATGCTTAAGTGTGTGTGTGCATGCTTTAGTGTGTGTGTGTGCATGCTTTAGTGTGTGTGCATGCTTTAGTGTGTGTGCATGCTTTAGTGTGTGTGTGTGTGCATGCATTAGTGTGTGTGTGTATGTGTGTGTATGCTTTAGTGTGTGTGCATGCTTTATTGTGTGTGTGTATGCTTTAGTGTGTGTGTGCATGCTTTAGTGTGTGTTTGTGTGTGTGCATGCTTTAGTGTGTGTGTGTGTCCATGCTTAAGTGTGTATGCTTTAGTGTGTGTGCGTATGTGTATGCTTTAGTGTGTGTGCATATGTGTATGCTTTAGTGTGTGTGTGCATGCTTTAATGTGTGGGTATGCTTTAGTGTGTGTGTGCATGCTTTACTCTGTGTGTGTGTGTGTGTGTGCTTTAGTGTGTGTGTGTGTGTGTGTGTGTGTGTGTGTGTGTGCATGCTTTAGTGTGTGTATGCTTTACTGTGTGTGTGTGTGTGTGTGTGTGTGCATGTGCATGCTTTAGTGTGTGTGTGTGCATGCTTTAGTGTGTGTGTGTGCATGCTTTAGTGTGTGTGTGTGTGCATGCTTTAGTGAGTGTGTGGTATTTCTGAGTCATCTTCTGTAGTTGAGTCAGAGCCTTTGTTTGGATCATGCCAAACACCACCCCAGATATCAAAGTCATTGTCTGATTGCATTTGTATGTGATGGTCCTCACCAGCCTGTTCTCTCCTCTCTAGCCGTGGTCGTAGCTGGTTCACATGGCGGCGACACACACCTGATTGAGTGGTTATCACATACATCTTTGGGCCCTCAACCTGGGCAACAACACCTGGTGCCCATTTTTCCTCTGTATGGTACACCCTATACCAAACCAAGTCTCCTTCTGTGTAGGTTCGTGAAGGTTTTCCCACTCTCATTTTATTCATTAACCAGAAGTTCAGAGTTTTATTTGACAGAATTGGACATATGAAGCACAGCTAAATCGATTGATATCTTTTACAAGGAGATTGCTTATACAGAACCGGTATCCAGGGTGTCTAGATGTGCACAACAGCGGCCTTTACCATCTGAATATCCCCCCCCCCCCGATCTGCCGGGTAAAGCAGATTGATTTCATTTCTAACACTAGGGAGTGAAACCACTGAACAGTATGGATGAGACATCGAACAATCAGCTACAAATCCTTCTAGCTGCCCTTGCTAAGGAAATAGACTCTAAGTTCACTCAGTTGGTATATATCGTGAAAGCCCGCCCTCAAAAGGAACGGTGTGCTAGACTGCAAATGGCGACTACAGTGGAGCAGGAGCGGCAGCATGACCATTTTCAACTGCATCTTGGCACAGCTGTGATTACCTCTTCCACCCCGGTATCCCAGAAGGCTCAGAACATGGGAACTCGGGATGCTGGCGTGCTGCGCCGAGACTGCGGGGACTCAGTTGATGCCTCTATTTATTTCAACCTCGGGACCGAGAGAGTTATCAAAGGGAAGCAGGTACAAGTACGGGGGGGGGGGGGTGCGGCCGACCACCCGATGTACTGTGAGGAGTTTCCCAATGTTCCGGTGTTGACTGGAGACCTGCATACCCATGGGTCTGATGTGATCCTGACCTCCTATGCTAGCCTGCGGCTGTTGTCCCCGGTGTCTCGGATGCAGTTTGGGAGGTCCTTGTGTTTGCACTTACTTGCTGCGGCTTCTATCTGGAGCTCACACTACAACGGTGCTATGGTCAATAGCATCAGAAGAGGGATCGGGTAACTTTGTCTAGACGCGGACGGCTCCTTCATTTTGGGCAGACCCCCACAAGTTGATGGTGACTGTGTAATTTTGAAACTGAGTTACTGGTTTTGTACACCTTGTTTAAATGCTTATATGTTGATGCAGTAGTTGCTACAAGAGATTGCATTGTTTAGGACACTGCTTTATATGTTTTTGTTTATACAGGTTGCTTGACTGTAATTTTCCATTTGTGAACGACAACTCCCTAGTCTAATACCCAGTTGAGGATCCCTTTACTTTAATTCCCCCATCCTATTTTACATTTTTAGTATATATGTTTGTACAGTGGGGGCTTGTGAATTCTTCACAGACTAGAGATGACTTAGGGGCTATTCATGTATGCAGTCCCCTTATCTAAGGGATATGCTTGAGAGCCATCAAAGCCCATATTAGCTTGATAATTATCATCTTCCAAAAGGGGGGAGCCACAGAGGGGACTCATATTCCTGAATCACCTCCAATGTCTCGCATTAGCACCTACTCCCTAGTCCAATTCCCTTATTTCATTTCCATAATACTCACCCTTCATGGTGAATAACTTGGCGGTATTAATCCGCCACAGATTTAAAATTTGATGTCATACCAAATATTTGGTGTATACTATAATTTTCTCTGTTTATTAAATTGTACCTCCTAGTTAAGGTGGTTTGTTACTCTGATATACAGCTCAAGGTAAAATATCATTCTATTAGACGCTAGTTTATGATAGAGGTATTCTAGCTATATGTGTCTTGTAATAAGCTGTTCCTACGTTTTTCTATAGAGTGGAAGTTGAGATTAGTTTTTTAAAAGCACTCAGCTACAGAAGATAGAGAGATGTGTTGATAGCCCACTGATAATCAAAGTCTAACATTCACTGACCTGATCTTTAATTCTGTGCATCAAGTAGGAACAACTATTAATGCTCTCCTATATTTTGCAAAATCTTAGATAACACATACATTTCTCTTATACTTACTTTATCACACTATAGGATGTATAAGTTGTTCAGGATACTTACACTATATAAATGTATTTTGTTTTCACAAAGGAAACAAAAGAATAAATAGAGGTAAAGCTAGATTATGTTTATTTTACTTTACATTCGCATGCATTGTGCTGTATTTCCAGTTTGCACAGTATAGGTCTGGAGAGTTACATGTATGATGTTTATTTCGAGATTTCATTGCTCATTTATATGCTTATATCTCACTGTTACTCAGATAAGAAATGCATTGTATGCAAAATCTACCAAAAACAAATATGAAATGTATAATGTGTCTTTATGTTGTATTTCTAGTTTTGCCTCAATAAAAAAACTATGATTAAAAAAAATATATATATATATAACTTTTATTAGCGTGTGCAGGTAAAAGTAATAGTACATATATCAATATCACAGCTAGTGAACCAGTTAGCAATATTCACCAGCCGCTATATCTTGCTCACCTGGTTCCCTACACATTGAAGGAGTGGCTATTACCCCAGTAAATTACACGGTTCCCAAGGCGTGTTTACAAGCAACACTAAGAGCCCAGCTAGGATTAAGCTGTTTGGAACCGGGAGCAGCCTGCGAAGTGTACCTACTTATCAAACCGGGTGAGTGAATATTATTTGTATCCTTCGTGTATATCGTGCTGAATACAGTAATTACACAAGTGAATTAACAACTTAGAGAGAAGCTGACTTTGGTACAACGACGAGTGCTGCACTTACTCACTCAAACACATATATTATACGAGTTTCTACAATATAAGCACTCTGAAAAAAATTGTAACCAAATATTGTGAACGATACCAGCACTGTACACCTTATTAGCCTCAGAGCCTTATACATTCAACTGATAAAGGAGTTACAGGGCTATACATACACATCAGACGCATAAATCTGTTTTATTGTGTGTGACAAGACAGCCCCTAAACCATAAGGCGAAGAATCACATGCTATCATGAGTGGTTTCT
Source organism: Bombina bombina (assembly GCF_027579735.1). Taxonomy (NCBI): domain Eukaryota; kingdom Metazoa; phylum Chordata; class Amphibia; order Anura; family Bombinatoridae; genus Bombina; species Bombina bombina. Next base: position 46,886,232 of record NC_069502.1, on the reverse strand, counting down.
GAAGATTATAGTGCATTAACATGCGGGAACACAGGAGTAGGTTCTTGGATTCCTGGAAGGCTTGATTGCATTCACTGCTCCACAACCAGGGTCGATTTGTCTCAAGAAGCTGATGTAGTGGGTGTAACATATGGGCTAGCTTGGGAAGAAAAGGGTGGTAATAGTTTAGGAGACCAAGATATGATCGTAGTTGTGATACATTCTGTGGTATAGGAGTTTCTTGCAAGGCCTTGAATTTGTCATCAGCTGTGTGTAGACCATGACAATCTATAACATGGCCACAAAATTCTAATTTGTCACGCATGAAAGCACACTTCTCCAAGTTGACCTTCAACCCGTAGGTCATTAGCCGCTGCAGTACCCTCTCTACATTGTGTCGATGTTCTTCCTCCATCCTGCCCGTGATTAACATGTCATCTAAAAGGCATTGGACATGAGGTAGTCCATTTAACAGTTCTTCCATGGTGCGTTGCCAGATGGCTGGTGCAGGAGCAATGCCAAAGACCATACGATTATATTGAAATAAACCACGGTGAGTATTAATGGTGAGTAACCTGCGGGAATCTGGATGTACTTCAAGTTCAAGGTAAGCATTTTTTAAATCAATCTTTGTGAAATGTTGTCCCCCAGCTAAGTTAGCAAAAATCTCTTCTGTCCTGGGTAATGTATACTTATCCACTGCTAACTGTTCATTCAACACCATCCTAAAGTCTCCACATATTCTAATCTGTCCATCTTTCTTTCTTACCGGTACAATAGGAGAAACCCACTCAGTACGATGCACTGGGGTTATAATCTTTAACTCTTCTAACCTCCTCAGTTCAGCATCAACTCCTGCCCTTAAAGCAAATGGCACAGTTCATGCTTTGAAAAACTTTGGCCTTGCTCCAGGTTTTAACTGTAACCGTACCCTTTTGTTCTTAACTTTTCCCAGAACATTTTCAAACACCGGGGCATATTTAGTCTTAATGTTCTGAATTCACTGGGCACGATAAACTCCAATATGATGAACTTCACTGTTTTTGAGGCTCTCAGGCATGCCAAGGGCCCATATCTAGTCCCTTCCATAAAGAGGTGGGCCACCTGATTTTAGTATATATAGTGTAAGATTGGCAGTTTTACTGTTTGTACACACAGATACAGATGCACACCCCAGTGGCGTCAAGACTTCTCTGGAGTATGTTTGTAGCTTCAAGGTAGTGGGCTGCAGCAATACTGGAATTTTCAGCTGTTTCCAATCTTTAATTGTCATAACTGAAACTGTATCTAAGTCCATGGTCAAATCTTTTCCTTCAATATTAACATAAACGGTCAAAGGCTCAGACCCTGCTGCCATTGTGTATACAGTCAAACTCTGAACAGTCATTTCCTCTTCTGAATCTGATATGGCTCCCTTATAAGCCATGTGGTAATTTCCCTTCTTATCGCCTAGATTTAGAGTTCTGCGGCCAAAGGGGTGCGTTAGCTACGCGTGCTTTTTTCTGGCCGCACCTTTTAAATACCGCTGGTATTTAGAGTTCACAGAATGGCTGCGTTAGGCTCCAAAAAAGGAGCGTATAGCATATTTAACGCAACTTCAACTCTCGATACCAGCGGTGCTTACGGACGCGGCCAGCTTCAAAAACGTGCTCATGCACGATTCCCCCATAGAAAACAATGGGGCTGTTTGAGCTGAAAAAAAACCTAACACCTGCAAAAAAGCAGCGTTCAGCTCCTAACGCAGCCCCATTGTTTTCTATGTGGAAACACTTCCTACGTCTGCACCTAACACTCTAACATGTACCCAGAGTCTAAACACCCCTAACCTTACACTTATTAACCCCTAATCTGCCGCCCCCGCTATCGCTGACCCCTGCATATTATTTTTAACCCCTAATCTGCCGCTCCGTACACCCCCGCCACCTACATTATCCCTATGTACCCCTAATCTGCTGCCCTAACATCGCTGACCCCTATATTATATTTATTAACCCCTAATCTGCCGCCCCCAATGTCGCCTCCACCTAACTACACTTATTAACTCCTAATCTGCCGACCGGACCTGAGCGCTACTATAATAAATGTATTAACCCCTAATCCGCCTCACTCCCGCCTCAATAACCCTATAATAAATAGTATTAACCCCTAATCTGCCCTCCCTAACATTGCCGACACCTAACTTCAAGTATTAACCCCTAATCTGCCGACAGGAGCTCACTGCTACTCTAATAAATTTATTAACCCCTAAAGCTAAGTCTAACTTTAACCCTAACACCCCCCTAAATTAAATATAATTTAAATCTAACGAAATAAATTAACTCTTATTAAATAAATTATTCCTATTTAAAGCTAAATACTTACCTGTAAAATAAACCCTAATATAGCTACAATATAAATTATAATTATATTATAGCTATTTTAGGATTTATATTTATTTTACAGGTAACTTTGTATTTATTTTAACCAGGTACAATAGCTATTAAATAGTTAAGAACTATTTAATAGCTAAAATAGTTAAAATAATTACAAAATTACCTGTAAAATAAATCCTAACCTAAGTTACAATTAAACCTAATACTGCACTATCAATAAATAAATTAAATAAAATACCTACAATTACCTACAATTAAACCTAACACTACACTATCAATACATTAATTAAATACAATACCTACAAATAACTACAATTAAATAAACTAACTAAAGTACAAAAAATAAAAAAGAACTAAGTTACAAAAAATAAAAAAATATTTACAAACATTAGAAAAATATTACAACAATTTTAAACTAATTACACCTACTCTAAGCCCCCTAATGAAATTACAAAGCCCCCCAAAATAAAAAAATGCCCTACCCTATTCTAAATTACAAAAGTTCAAAGCTCTTTTACCTTACCAGCCCTGAACAGGGCCCTTTGCGGGGCATGCCCCAAGAAATTCAGCTCTTTTGCCTGTAAAAAAAACACATACAATACCCCCCCCCCCAACATTACAACCCACCACCCACATACCCCAAATCTAACCCAAACCCCCCTTAAATAAACCTAACACTAAGCCCCTGAAGATCTTCCTACCTTATCTTCACCTCACCGGGTATCACCGATCGGTCCTGGCTCCAAAATCTTCATCCAACCCAAGCGGGGGCTGGCGATCCATAATTCTGCGGCTGAAGAGGTCCAGAAGAGGCTCCAAAGTCTTCATCCTATCCGGGAAGAAGAGTAGATCCGGACCGGCAACCATCTTCTTCCAAGCGGCATCTTCTATCTTCATCCGATGAGGACCGGCTCCATCTTGAAGACCTCCACCGTGGACCCATCTTCTTCCGACGACGACTTCCCGACGAATGACGGTTCCTTTAAGGGACGTCATCCAAGATGGCGTCCCTCGAATTCCGATTGGCTGATAGGATTCTATCAGCCAATCGGAATTAAGGTAGGAAAATTCTGATTGGCTGATGGAATCAGCCAATCAGAATCAAGTTCAATCCGATTGGCTGATCCGATCAGCCAATCAGATTGAGCTCGCATTCTATTGGCTGATCGGAACAGCCAATAGAATGCGAGCTCAATCTGATTGGACTTCTTCAGCCGTCGGATGATGGATGTCTAGCCCCCGCTTGGGCTTAGATGAAGATTTCGGAGCCTGGAACGATCGGTGATACCTGGCATGGTGAAGACAAGGTAGGAAGATCTTCAAGGGCTTAGTGTTAGGTTTATTTAAGGGGGGTTTGGGTTAGATTAGGGGTATGTGGGTGGTGGGTTGTAATGTTGGGGGGGGGTATTGTATGTTTTTTTTTACAGGCAAAAGAGCTGAATTCTTTGGGGCATGCCCCGCAAAGGGCCCTGTTCAGGGCTGGTAAGGTAAAAGAGCTTTGAACTTTAGTAATTTAGAATAGGGTAGGGCATTTTTTTATTTTGGGGGTCTTTGATATTTTATTAGGGGGCTTAGAGTAGGTGTAATTAGTTTAAAATTGTTGTAATATTTTTCTGATGTTTGTAAATATTTTTTTATTTTTTGTAACTTAGTTCTTTTTTATTTTTTGTACTTTAGTTAGTTTATTTCATTGTAGTTATTTGTAGGTATTGTATTTAATTAATTTATTGATAGTGTAGTGTTAGGTTTAATTGTAGGTATTTTATTTAATTTATTTATTGATAGTGTAGTGTTAGGTTTAATTGTAACTTAGGTTAGGATTTATTTTACAGGTAATTTTGTAATTATTTTAACTATTTTAGCTATTAAATAGTTCTTAACTATTTAATAGCTATTGTACCTGGTTAAAATAAATACAAAGTTACCTGTAAAATAAATATTAATCCTAAAATAGCTATAATATAATTATAATTTATATTGTAGCTATATTAGGGTTTATTTTACAGGTAAGTATTTAGCTTTAAATAGGATTAATTTATTTAATAAGAGTTAATTAATTTCGTTAGATTTAAATTATATTTAAGTTAGGGGGGTGTTAGTGTTAGGGTTAGACTTAGCTTTAGGGGTTAATACATTTATTAGAATAATAGCGGTGAGCTCCAGTCGGCAGATTAGGGGTTAATGTTTGAAGTTAGGTATCGGCGATGTTAGGGAGGGCAGATTAGGGGTTAATACTATTTATTATAGGGTTAGTGAGGCGGATTAGGGGTTAATAACTTTATTATAATAGCGGTGCGGTCCGGCAGATTAGGGGTTAATAAATATAATATAGGGGTCGGCGGTGTTAGGGACAGCAGATTAGGGGTACATAGGGATAATGTAAGTAGCGGCGGTTTACAGAGCGGCAGATTAGGGGTTAATAATAATATGCAGGGGTCAGCGATAGCGGGGGCGACAGATTAGGGGTTAATAAGTGTAAGGTTAGGGGTCTTTAGACTCGGGGTACATGTTAGAGTGTTAGGTGCAGACGTAGGAAGTGTTTCCCCATAGCAAACAATGGGGCTGCGTTAGGAGCTGAACGCGGCTTTTTTGCAGGTGTTAGGTTTTTTTTCAGCTCAAACAGCCCCATTGTTTCCTATGGGGGAATCGTGCACGAGCACGTTTTTGAAGCTGGCCGCTTCCGTAAGCAACTCTGGTATCGAGAGTTGAAGTTGCATTAAATATGCTCTACGCTCCTTTTTTGGAGCCTAACACAGCCATTCTGTGGACTCTCAATACCAGAGTTATTTAAAAGGTGCGGCCAGAAAAAAGCCAGCGTTAGCTACGCGGGTCGTTACCGACAAAACTCTAAATCTAGGCCAAAGTTTGTAGAATAAGATGCAAGATTATTAATTAATGTACTTGCTATTTTCATATTCATGTGGTTTGTGCCCTTTCCCTAAGTCTTACAAAATACTTTGAGGGACTTGCACAATCCAGATCTCTGCCCACAGCCCCCTATCCCCCCTCATAAAAAAACTGTAATTTGACCTTAGAGAGTAACATACTATTCTGTCCTCTCCCCTCACTGCTAAACCACAGCACATTTTCTAAAAAACAGATTGAAGAACCTTTTAACACCCATCATAGATATGTGTGTTTGTGTGTGTGTGTTTATCTATGTATGTGTATGTGTGTGTGTGTGTGTAGATATGTATGTATGTATCTATCTGTTTGTGTGTTTGTGTGTGTGTGTGTGTATGTCTGTGTGTGTGTATGTATGTCTGTGTGTGTGTATATGTCTGTGTGTGTATATATGTATGTCTGTGTGTATATGTCTGTGTGTGTATATATGTATGTCTGTGTGTGTGTCTATATGTATGAGTGTGTGTGTGTGTGTATGAAACCTGTTTTTTTAAGAATCTCCTTTGACGGAGGGGTAACATGTTATCTCTAGCTGTCATTAGTTTGCTGTACCATTTTAATGCATATCCATATACATCTGATATTTACAAGGCTTGACAAATGTATATGAAAATTAGGAAACAGATATTCTTGTATTCATATAAATGCTAGGAACCAGGGGTTTCATGACTAATTAAAAGGGACACTAAAGTCAAAATTAAACTTTCATAATTCAGATAGAGCATGCAATTTTAAGCAACTTTCTAATTTACTCCTATTATCAATTTTTCTTTGTTCTCTTGGCATTTTTATTTGAAAAAGGAATGTAAGCTTAGGAGATAGCCTATTTTTGGTTCAGAACCTGGGTTGCGATTCCCGTGGAATTATTTAGGAGTCTGCACTGGTTGGCTAAACTGCATGCCTGTCAAAAGCACTGAGATAAGGGGACAGTCTGCAGAGGCTTAGATACAAAGTAATTACAGAGGTAAAATGTGTATTATTATAACTGTGTTGGTTATGCAAAATTAGGGAATGGGTAATTAAGGGATTATTTAGTAATACCATGCCATGATATGAATTACCAACTTTTTTTTTATCTAGCTACTTCCTGCTTGGTAATTGGGTCTGTCTGCAAGTTGACTTCAGAAACAGGTCAGGTCAACAATCATTAAAACAAAAGCAATAGCATTAAAAAAAAATCATTAAAAAAAATCATTAAAGAGAGGGGGCGGAGCCGGCACTGGATAGTGATGGCCGCACATTAGGTGAGCTCCGGAGCCTCAGCCTGAAAAAGTACAATGCAAGCTCTTAAAACCTGGTTCTCTCACTTGATAAACACAGTTTTATTGCGCCATACCTAAGTCAGAGCAGAGACTAACTACTAAAAGACCGCTCATGGGAGCTACGCGACTCGGCAGACACCTCCTAACAATCACAGGCCCCGTTTCACTAACCGGAAAAATAATCTGCATAAAAGTGCACTACAATTTATGGGCTAATACCGCTTGAGTCGTAAGCACGAAAGAAGACCCGCACTGAGTGAGAGATGCTGCCGTGAGAGGTAATCGGCCTTTTGCTGCACACAGGGGAATCCTGATCGCCGCTGGCGAGCGCCATCTTGGTGAGTCATACGCACTTAGGATTACAATGAGGCCTGCTCAGCTCGCGCTGAACATAAAGTAAGGCAGAAATAAAGGCATAAGGTCAGATAGAATAGCCCACCTTGCAGCGTGATATACAAAGGGGACTTTGAAGGCAAGGGCATCATGGATGTATACAATTAAAGGGACAGACTTTGGCAATAATCTAAATAGAGACACAAAATACCCAGCACATGTTTGGTAAAGGTAGAGTTTACAGATGACTTTCCCTCATACTCAATATATCCAGAAATGAAAGGATATCTACTCAGTTATTTATGCATATCAATGGGCCCCTCTAACAAAAACCTAGAACAAATGTTAGGTTAATCTATGCCCTTCCGGTTGGGATTGCTTGAAGCTGGAATTGCTTAAACAGAAAACTGCAAAAGTCTACATGAGAATGCAGATCTAATTCTTATATAGCTGTATTCGCCCTACAACATTACTATCACTGAGGCTAGAATCTAATATGAATTGCCACAGGGGGAACCTCTGTCTATAGCACAACTGATATTATATGCAATCTTTAGCAGTAATACCCTGAAGTGCAAACAGTGAATTACATTACAATTTCAACAAGATATCTGCTCCTGTTGTTATGACTGTCTAAAAATGTATATATTTTACTGCTGCCAACTATATTGAGGTATTCCTTATAGAAACCAACATACACTTGGAGCAAACTTCAAGTGCCACAGTGACATCTGCAATCAAAATGTCGCCAAAAAAACCCCACAAAAAGTTAAACAAAACAAAAATGGGAACAGAAGCCATCCATCAATGGATAAATACCTTAAAGCAGCAGCTTTGCTCACACCACTAGATGACCCCATTACTCCGCAAAAATCTCAACGCCTACAATCATCTAGCTCTTCGGATTCTGCTTCAGATGGGGAAGATAATATGGTTTCTGTTCCACAATCAGTGATCTCCTCTATACCATCAAAGCAAGATTTTTCTTCACTCATTACACAAGTAAAGCAGTGTATTAAAGATGAAATATCAGAGCTGAAAAGAGATATCACAGAAATAGGGAATCGAGTTAACGTTTTGGAAGAACATGTTCAGGAACATGACTTATGCATTTCGAAAGTGAATGATCATCTGGACCTTCAAGACCAAACTGTTCGTCAGTTAGAAGATAAAATAGAGGACTTAGAGAATAGGTCCAGAAGGCAAAATATCAGGATACGTGGTATCCCAGAAACAGTCGACTCTTCAACTCTACAAGAATACCTACAATCCTTGTTCTCTCAGCTCAGAGACCCTACAGATAATTCTGAAGTAGGAATAGACAGAGCACATCGTGCCTTAAGATCCAGACCCCCTGAAGTGGCACCTCCCAGAGATGTGATCATAAAAATAACAAACTATCAAATGAAGGAACACCTCATGACAGCAGCTAGAGATAAGAGACCTATACAAAAAGATGGAGCTACTTTACAATTCTTCGCCGATTTATCGTCTAGAACTCTGGCCAGGAGAAAAGAACTCTCAAACCTCACAAAACATCTTCAAGCCAGAAACATACCCTACAGATGGGGTCATCCTTTCCAACTTACAGTCATCTGGAAAAATAGGAGAGCAAGTTGCTCATCTATCACAGAAATCGAAGATTGCTGCAGGAAGCTGGAAATTCCTCTACCAGATGGGGGCACTGTCAATGGGCAGGACTCTACTGCCACTTCTATCTCACAAACAACCCCTCTACCGCAACGTAAGGAGTGGCAGATGGTTCGTAGTGGACGAACAAAGAACTCTTCTTCATCGGACTTCAAAGCTTAAGCTGGTGGACAGTATCCTTTTATAAGAAATGTTCTCTGTGTGTTTTAGGTTACCAGAGTGAGCAAAGCCTCACGTATATTAATATAAGAGACCTCAGGATGGCTTCAAAGGTCTTATCATGGACACTAGTTATTCGTATCTTAAGATCTCATGTCAGCTGAAAAATTGACAGGTTAGATAGAATGTCATATACATAGCTGTACTTCGAGGGCTGAATGTTTTCCTTGCGGGAATTCATTACCATTTCCCTCTATTGTTTATATAGAGTTAAAAATGTTTATGTTTTTCATGTCTTTATGTTCTATTATGTTGTTATAGTTTTTATTGTTAGACTGTTTATAGGTTTCATACTGCAGAGACGAAACATCACGCACGGGATCAACATGTTATATGAGAACAGTGTAGGAGCTGATAAGGTAACACCATGACAGACAAAAATATTCAATTTGTAACACAAAATGTAAAGGGTTTCAATGTCCCTAATAAAAGATCGCTAGCTATGAGAGACATAGCACAAAAGGGAGGGGAGATCGTAGGTTTGCAGGAAACACACTTCAAAAGAGGCTCCATCCCCAAATATTTCTATAATAACTTCCCTCAACACTTCCATAGTTCTCACCCAAAGAAAAAGATAAATGGAGTGAGTATTCTCATACGTAGCTCCATACCCTTCCAATTAATTGACCAGAAAAAAGACACAGATGGCAGGTTCTTGGCGGTGTGCAGTGTCCTTTATAACAAAGTAGTCACGCTAGTTAATATTTATGCTCCCAATCAAAAACAAGCAGCCTTCTATAAATCAATAATACCCCTAATACAAGACATACAAAAGGGCCAGTTGATAGTTATGGGAGATTTTAACTTGCCTTTTAATCCTAAACTGGACAGCTCCAACCCAAATATACACATTGCACATAACACGCTTAAAGCCATGTGGAATCTTGTTAAGACACTTGGACTACATGACCCATGGAGAGTAGCCAACCCGGAACGGAGAGATTACACCTTTTTCTCTAGCCCAAACAAATCCCATTCAAGGATTGACTATATTTTTCTAGATCACATTACTCTATCCCACGCAATCACAACGAATATTACACATACTGCATGGTCAGATCATTCTATGGTCAGATGCTCTATCAATTGGCCATCAGCCCCAATCAGAGAATTTAGTTGGAGATTAGATGAATCCTTGCTTCTAGATCCAGAGACACATAAGACTCTGGAGACTGAATTACAAGAATTTTTTCATAGAAATGTCCAAGTAGGTATGCCACCAGCAACAGTGTGGGAAACACATAAAAGTTACATAAGAGGCTTACTGATCAAAATTAGAGCCAAAAAAATAAAAAAACAGAGGGAGGAATACCAGCACATTGCCAGGGAAATCACACAACTAGATTACTTGCACAAACTCCATCCACAAAATGACTCTATTTTCCAACAATTAAAATTTTATAGATTGAAATTAACTTCTCACTTACATATCAAAGCCCAAGGAATTGCTTTCAAACTTAAACAGAAATTTTATAGTGAGGCCGGGAAGCCTGGCAGACAGTTGGCTAGACTGCTTAAAACCAAACAAGCAAAAACTTATATTCATACAATTAATAACTCTAGAGGGGAGAAAGTAGAAGATACCAAACAGATAGCAGACGCATTTAAACAATATTACCACACACTATATAACCTCTTCCCTAACAGGTCCCAAACAGATCACAAAAATAAATGCAACGAATATCTAGAGACAGTTAAGGCCCCGACCATATCAGAAAAGGATAGTGAGATGCTGCAGGCCCCAATAAGCTATAAGGAAATCAGCGAGGCAATAAAATCATTAAAACCTGAAAAGGCTCCTGGCCCAGACGGGTTCTCGGGTTCTTACTATAAATTATATTCACATCTATTGACACCCCACCTACTAAATACCTTTCAACAAATTGACAAAGGGGACGTTCTACCAGAAACAATGTTACAAGCAGTTATCACAGTCCTTCCCAAACCGGGGAAAAAGCCCAACACCCCAGCTAATTTTCGACCTATTTCTTTACTGAACCTCGATTTAAAAATTTTTGCCAAGGTTTTGGCCACTAGGCTGAATGTTCTTCTCCCATCATTAATCTCCCCAGACCAAGTGGGTTTTGTGCCGAGGAGGGAGGCCCGGGACAATACTGTGAAACTTTTAAATATTATAGAATTTATCAATAAGAACAGAATACCTTCAGTGTTATTATCTACGGACGCTGAGAAAGCGTTCGATAGACTAGATTGGACCTTTCTGGAATCAGTACTCACTAAATTTAATATACTAACAGCATTTACAAACAAAATTATGGCCCTATATTCCTTCCCCACAGCCCAAATTAGAATAAATGGTACTCTCTCTGAACAATTTGAAATCCGAAATGGTACCCGACAGGGCTGCCCACTGTCCCCTCTACTATTTATATTATCACTAGAAATTTTTGCATGCAAAATTAGACTAAATGAAAACATTAAAGGTATAACTGTTGAAAACAGAGAATATAAGTTATCCATGTTTGCAGATGATGTTCTGATGTCTCTGTCAAGTCCCTCGAGGTCTCTCCCCGCGGTGCAGAAGGAACTGAAAGAGTATGGGAAAGTATCAAACTTTTCAGTAAACACTAATAAATCGGAACTTTTGCCACTACATATACTTCCAAATACTATCACTACTATACAAAATAAATGTGCTTTCGCGATTCAGACGAAAGCCATAAAATACTTGGGTATACATTTAACAAGCAGTTTGGACTCAATTCGCACAATCAACTACACTAGGCTATTAAAAACAATCTCTAATCAGGCCTCGTCCTGGATGTCTAAGAATATATCTTGGATAGGGAGAGTGAATACGGTTAAGATGGTACTTTTGCCAAAAGTCTTGTATATATTACAAACCTTACCCCTACCACACACACTCACATATATACAAAAAATACAAAAAATAATGCACAGCTTTATATGGAAAGGGAAACCGCCAAGAGTATCCAAAGCCTCACTGTATGCTAATAAAGACTCGGGAGGACTGGGAGTCCCTAATATATTATTATATAAACAAGCTATTTCCCTACAAAGAATTTTAGAATGGAGTAGAAATAATGGTTGTGACTCTAAACACTGGATACAATTAGAACATGACATCTCAGGGGTACCACAACTAGGAGGTATGTGCTGGTTACCTACAGCTTTAGCTTAATCTCAGAACACCTTCACAGCCACAGTAGTGTCGACTATATCGGATTGGAAATACATCCGAGATAGGTATAAGGGAATCTCCAGTGTCCACTCGCCTTTGACACCAATTCTAGCTAACCCGGAGTTCTTAGAAGGCCAGAATCATAATACAGAGGGTGACAATAGTTTAAAGGGACATATACCAGTCGCAATATTACTCAGGGGGGGAAATTGCTGCCTATTGATGACTTAAAAGAAGTGGGTGGTCGGTTTTTTGGTATCACCAGACATGTCACCAGACATGTCACTACATCATGACACACAGGAACAGAACAATGATGACAAGGCCCTTGACGATATTTGAACAAATGTGTCTGTCTAGCTCTGCACCAAAAGGGATTATCTCTTCTATTTATAAATTATTGCTCTCACCCACAATACCCAATACCCATAATTATGTGAAAAGTTGGGAGAGAGACCTACTGGGACCTCAAGATCCAAAGATATGGGAAAATATATTTAGGACCATAGCTCACTCAGCACACACAACTGCAACATTAGAAACAAATTACAAAGTATTGTTTCATTGGTATCTAACACCAAATAGAATGAAACATCTCTTTCCTTCAGCCAATGAAAAATGTTGGAGATGTAAGAAGGAAAAAGGCACTATGGGCCACATTTGGTGGTCCTGTCCTACAATAAACACATATTGGGGAAAGATAATAGATTAAATAAAACTGGCTTTAGCTTGCAATGTTGTCCTTTCACCCCAAAGTTGCCTATTCAATATGCTAAGTAATATTAAATGTAAAATAAGAAGGAACCTTGGACATATAATGCTTAATTCAGCCAAACAGCTCTTAGCAGCTGCGTGGCGAACTGACAAGATCCCTACAATAGATGAGTGGAGGGAGAAGGTGAAGGGAGCCCTGTTGCTAGAAAGATACTATTATTTTAAAACAAACCAGATGGCATTATACAACGACATGTGGTTTTACTGGGAGTCTTATTTCGGAGCTATTAAACAACATTAAATACATATAGTGAAGATAACAAGTTCTTTAACCACCTGATTAGCCAAGCCCGAACACTAGCTAGATAAGAATAAGAATAGGCGCTCTCTGCAGGAGGTAGATGTTTCGTGTTTTTTGTTATATTTATGTTATTGTAATCACATGTTAATACTAATGCTAACGCTGTGATCATGACTAAATCAAACCTCAGAGTCTCATCAAAGTAGTAATTCTAATAAATTGCGAGGAGCAATGAATCTAGCGGATTGTGAAAGAGGACTTAGATCACAACAACTGAATTACCAAATTGGACAAATGACTGTGAGTTTTTTTATTCTTTCATTGAAATGTCAAGCAAATATGTAATCACAGCGTTGATGTTGCACTTTTATATTCTGTATTGGATTTATCTATGAAAATTTCAATAAAAAACTAATAAAGAAAAAAAAAAAAATCATTAAAAAACCCCCAGAAGTATTAGGTTAGTACAATAAAAAGGTATCATTGCATACCGCATTACTCTGGTATTTTGGAATCCCATTTATGTATTTTTATTTAGTTTATTTTCAGTGGTATGACTTAGTGGTAAAAATTATTAGTGCCCCCCCAGTTTGACTGTGGTATCCTATGTGCCCCCCTATATTTTTTTCCTAGAGTCGCCACTGCATTTCCATAAGCCGTTTTTTGAGAGAAGCTATTAGCTACAACATCACACGTGACACGGAAGTATCAGAACCGTTATCCTAAGTGTACCAGCTGACACCTCCACAAGGCCGTGTTTTGGAAGCAGCCATTGGTCAAAGATCAACACGAGATGTAGGAGCGTCTAAACAGCACTTTGGCTACTCGACACAGGTAAATGGAGACGTGTGAAACCTGGAAGGACCTGGGTGAGGACCGATAACGACAAAACCTCCTGAAAGTAAGAAAAACGCTTTTATTTCTTCTTCCCCTACACCCACAAAGAGTGGGAGTCCTGACAAGCAGGGAATAGTTGTCAGGTCTGATGAGGGGAGAATTACTTGTTTCCACACACTGCTCAGAGTTTAGAAGCAGTGGCTTCAGGATTAAATATCCAATTTAAGTGGCATATTCAAGACTTTTGGGCTTTTCATATGGTGTTGTTTTACTTAATAAGTGTATTATTGTTTTAATTTGATTTTTAAATATATTTATATATATTTTGGGGGATTTAGTTTACATATTTGAGATAATACTATTACTATCTCTCTGAAAGTGTATTTTAAGTATATTTTAGGTGTTCACAGTGACCGGTCACTTGCATCTTATTAAATAGTATATGAATTTTAATAGTATTGTGCTAATAAATATTTTTCTAACTGAAATATTTGGTGTAAATAGAATTCTATCCTTCCTCTGGTTAAGATTTTATTTAGCTTTGTAAGCGCTGTTTCATATCCCCCTGTTTTTCTTCTTGTTATTTATTTACAGCTTACTGGGATAGCTGTATACTGGAATAGCTTAAATTATCGTTGGGGTTGCGCTGTGGTAATCTCTTAATGATTCAATAAATACAACTACAGACCCTGAAAAACAATAAACGGATCCCTGGCACACTGGGGAAGCACATGAAGTCGGCTTAACTCTGGGACCAGCGTGAAAACATAATTTATGTAAGAACTTACCTGATAAATTCATTTCTTTCATATTAGCAAGAGTCCATGAGCTAGTGACGTATGGGATATACATTCCTACCAGGAGGGGCAAAGTTTCCCAAACCTCAAAATGCCTATAAATACACCCCTCACCACACCCACAATTCAGTTTAACGAATAACCAAGAAGTGGGGTGATAAAAAAGTGCGAAAGCATATAAAATAAGGAATTGGAATAATTGTGCTTTATACAAAAAATCATAACCACCACAAAAAAAGGGCGGGCCTCATGGACTCTTGCTAATATGAAACAAATGAATTTATCAGGTAAGTTCTTACATAAATTATGTTTTCTTTCATGTAATTAGCAAGAGTCCATGAGCTAGTGACGTATGGGATAATGATTACCCAAGATGTGGATCTTTCCACACAAGAGTCACTAGAGAGGGAGGGATAAAATAAAGACAGCCAATTCCTGCTGAAAATAATCCACACCCAAAATAAAGTTTAATGAAAAACATAAGCAGAAGATTCAAACTGAAACCGCTGCCTGAAGTACTTTTCTACCAAAAACTGCTTCAGAAGAAGAAAATACATCAAAATGGTAGAATTTAGTAAAAGTATGCAAAGAGGACCAAGTTGCTGCTTTGCAAATCTGATCAATCGAAGCTTTATTCCTAAACGCCCAGGAAGTAGAAACTGACCTAGTAGAATGAGCTGTAATCCTCTGAGGCGGAGTTTTACCCGACTCAACATAGGCAAGATGAATTAAAGATTTCAACCAAGATGCCAAAGAAATGGCAGAAGCTTTCTGGCCTTTTCTAGAACCGGAAAAGATAACAAATAGACTAGAAATCTTACGGAAAGACTTAGTAGCTTCAACATAATATTTCAAAGCTCTAACAACATCCAAAGAATGCAACGATTTCTCCTTAGAATTCTTAGGATTAGGACATAATGAAGGAACCACAATTTCTCTACTAATGTTGTTGGAATTCACAACTTTAGGTAAAAAAAAAAAAAGAAGTTCGCAACACCGCCTTATCCTGATGAAAAATCAGAAAAGGAGACTCACAAGAAAGAGCAGATAATTCAGAAACTCTTCTGGCAGAAGAGATTGCCAAAAGGAACAAAACTTTCCAAGAAAGTAATTTAATGTCCAATGAATGCATAGGTTCAAACGGAGGAGCTTGAAGAGCCCCCAGAACCAAATTCAAACTCCAAGGAGGAGAAATTGACTTAATGACAGGTTTTATACGAACCAAAGCTTGTACAAAACAATGAATATCAGGAAGAATAGCAATCTTTCTGTGAAAAAGAACAGAAAGAGCAGAGATTTGACCTTTCAAGGAACTTGCGGACAAACCCTTATCTAAACCATCCTGAAGAAACTGTAAAATTCTCGGTATTCTAAAAGAATGCCAAGAAAAATGATGAGAAAGACACCAAGAAATATAAGTCTTCCAGACTCTATAATATATCTCTCTAGATACAGATTTACGCGCCTGTAACATAGTATTAATCACAGAGTCAGAGAAACCTCTTTGACCAAGAATCAAGCGTTCAATCTCCATACCTTTAAATTTAAGGATTTCAGATCCTGATGGAAAAAAGGACCTTGCGACAGAAGGTCTGGTCTTAACGGAAGAGTCCACGGTTGGCAAGAGGCCATCCGGACCAGATCCGCATACCAAAACCTGTGAGGCCATGCCGGAGCTACCAGCAGAACAAACGAGCATTCCTTCAGAATCTTGGAGATTACTCTTGGAAGAAGAACTAGAGGCGGAAAGATATAGGCAGGATGATACTTCCAAGGAAGTGATAATGCATCCACTGCCTCCGCCTGAGGATCCCGGGATCTGGACAGATACCTGGGAAGTTTCTTGTTTAGATGAGACGCCATCAGATCTATTTCTGGAAGTTCCCACATTTGAACAATCTGAAGAAATACCTCTGGGTGAAGAGACCATTCGCCCGGATGCAACGTTTGGTGACTGAGATAATCCGCTTCCCAATTGTCTATACCTGGGATATGAATCGCAGAGATTAGACAGGAGCTGGATTCCGCCCAAACCAGAATTCGAGATACTTCTTTCATAGCCAGAGGACTGTGAGTCCCTCCTTGATGATTGATGTATGCCACAGTTATGACATTGTCTGTCTGAAAACAAATGAACGATTCTCTCTTCAGAAGAGGCCAAAACTGAAGAGCTCTGAAAATTGCACGGAGTTCCAAAATATTGATCGGTAATCTCACCTCCTGAGATTCCCAAACTCCTTGTGCCGTCAGAGATCCCCACACAGCTCCCCAACCCGTGAGACTTGCATCTGTTGAAATTACAGTCCAGGTCGGAAGCACAAAAGAAGCCCCCTGAATTAAACGATGGTGATCTGTCCACCACGTTAGAGAGTGTCGTACAATCGGTTTTAAAGATATTATTTGAGATATCTTTGTGTAATCCTTGCACCATTGATTCAGCATACAGAGCTGAAGAGGTCGCATGTGAAAACGAGCAAAGGGGATCGCGTCCGATGCAGCAGTCATAAGACCTAGAATTTCCATGCATAAGGCTACCGAAGGGAATGATTGTGACTGAAGGTTTCGACAAGCTGAAATCAATTTTAGACATCTCTTGTCTGTTAAAGACAGAGTCATGGACACTGAATCTATCTGGAAACCCAGAAAGGTCACCCTTGTCTGAGGAATCAATGAACTTTTTGGTAAATTGATCCTCCAACCATGATCTTGAAGAAACAACACAAGTCGATTCGTATGAGATTCTGCTAAATGTAAAGACTGAGCAAGTACCAAGATATCGTCCAAATAAGGAAATACCACAATACCCTGAACTGGAACTGGCATAATTACTCCAGCCAACTCTAGATCTGAAACACAATTCAGAAATGCTTGAGCTTTAACTGGATTTACTGGGACACGGGAAAGAAAAAATCTCTTTGCAGGAGGTCTCATCTTGAAACCAATTCTGTACCCTTCTGAAACAATGTTCTGAATCCAAAGATTGTGAACAGAATTGAACCAAATTTCTTTGAAAAAACGTAACCTGCCCCCTACCAGCTGAGCTGGAATGAGGGCCGCACCTTCATGTGGACTTAGAAGCAGGCTTTGCCTTTCTAGCAGGCTTGGATTTATTCCAGACTGGAGATGGTTTCCAAACTGAAACTGCTCCTGAGGATGAAGGATCAGGCTTTTGTTCTTTGTTGAAACGAAAGGAACGAAAACGATTATTAGCCCTGTTTTTACCCTTAGATTTTTTATCCTGTGGTAAAAAAGTTCCTTTCCCACCAGTAACAGTTGAGATAATAGAATCCAACTGAGAACCAAATAATTTGTTACCCTGGAAAGAAATGGAAAGTAGAGTTGATTTAGAAGCCATATCAGCATTCCAAGTCTTAAGCCATAAAGCTCTTCTAGCTAAAATAGCTAGAGACATAAACCTGACATCAACTCTAATAATATCAAAAATGGCATCACAGATAAAATTATTAGCATGCTGAAGAAGAATAATAATATCATGAGAATCATGATCTGTTACTTGTTGCGCTAAAGTTTCCAACCAAAAAGTTGAAGCTGCAGCAACATCAGCCAATGATATAGCAGGTCTAAGAAGATTACCTGAACACAGATAAGCTTTTCTTAGAAAGGATTAAATTTTCCTATCTAAAGGATCCTTAAACGAAGTACCATCTGACGTAGGAATAGTAGTACGTTTAGCAAGGGTAGAAATAGCCCCATCAACTCTAGGGATTTTGTCCCAAAATTCTAATCTGTCAGACGGCACAGGATATAATTGCTTAAAACGTTTAGAAGGAGTAAATGAATTACCCAATTTATCCCATTCTTTGGAAATTACTTCAGAAATAGCATTAGGAACAGGAAAAACTTCTGGAATAACCACAGGAGATTTAAATACCTTATCTAAACGTTTAGAATTAGTATCAAGAGGACCAGAATCCTCTATTTCTAAAGCAATTAGTACTTCTTTAAGTAAAGAACGAATAAATTCCATTTTAAATAAATATGAAGATTTATCAGCATCAATCTCTGAGACAGAATCCTCTGAACCAGAAGAGTCATCAGAATCAGAATGATGATGTTCATTTAAAAATTCATCTGTAGGGAGAGAAGTTTTAAAAGATTTTTTATGTTTACTAGAAGGAGAAATAACAGACATAGCCTTCTTGATGGATTCAGAAACAAAATCTCTTATGTTATCAGGAACATTCTGCACCTTAGATGTTGAAGGAACTGCAACAGGCAATGGTACTTTACTAAAGGAAATATTATCTGCATTAACAAGTTTGTCATGACAATTAATACAAACAACAGCCGGAGGAATAGCTACCAAAAGTTTACAGCAGATACACTTAGCTTTGGTAGGTCCAGCACTAGACAGCGATTTTCCTGAAGTATCTTCTGACTCAGATGCAACGTGAGACATCTTGCAATATGTAAGAGAAAAAACAACATATAAAGCAAAATTGATCAAATTCCTTAAATGACAGTTTCAGGAATGGGAAAAAATGCCAAAGAACAAGCTTCTAGCAACCAGAAGCAATGAAAAATGAGACTTAAATAATGTGGAGACAAAAGCGACGCCCATATTTTTTTAGCGCCAAATAAGACGCCCACATTATTTGGCGCCTAAATGCTTTTGGCGCCAAAAATGACGCCACTTCCGGAACGCCGACATTTTTGGCGCAAAATAACGTCAAAAAATGACGCAACTTCCGGCGACACGTATGACGCCGGAAACGGAAAAGATTTTTTGTGCCAAAAAAGTCCGCGCCAAGAATGACGCAATAAAATGAAGCATTTTCAGCCCCCGCGAGCCTAACAGCCCACAGGGAAAAAGTCAAATTTTTGAAGGTAAGAAAAAATGAATAATTCAAATGCATTATCCCAAATATGAAACTGACTGTCTGAAAATAAGGAATGTTGAACATTCTGAGTCAAGGCAAATAAATGTTTGAATACATATATTTAGAACTTTATAAACAAAGTGCCCAACCATAGCTTAGAGTGTCACAGAAAATAAGATTTACTTACCCCAGGACACTCATCTACATGTTTGTAGAAAGCCAAACCAGTACTGAAACGAGAATCAGCAGAGGTAATGGTATATAAATAAGAGTATATCGTCGATCTGAAAAGGGAGGTAAGAGATGAATCTCTACGACCGATAACAGAGAACCTATGAAATAGACCCCGTAGAAGGAGATCACTGCATTCAAATAGGCAATACTCTCCTCACATCCCTCTGACATTCACTGCACGCTGAGAGGAAAACCGGGCTCCAACTTGCTGCGGAGCGCATATCAATGTAGAATCTAGCACAAACTTACTTCACCACCTCCATAGGAGGCAAAGTTTGTAAAACTGAATTGTGGGTGTGGTGAGGGGTGTATTTATAGGCATTTTGAAGTTTGGGAAACTTTGCCCCTCCTGGTAGGAATGTATATCCCATACGTCACTAGCTCATGGACTCTTGCTAATTACATGAAAGAAACCGGAGATAGAAAAGCTGCTGGTGTAAGCGTCACTCCATGTGGCTGGCTAGGAAGCAAGAAGTGGAGCTCAACAGCAATCTCTGACTGGCCGCCTGGGAGCGACAACACCAGGGGTCACATCTGCATCAAGTGGCATATTCCCATTTAGGCACTAAATTGTACAGGGGCACAGGCGGTGGGCACATCTTGCTCTATACTCACTAAGCACATGGTGTATGGAAGAATATTCTAAACTGCACTGACAACCTCAAGTATGCTGCAGACAGAATACAAATCTTCCTGACACTACCCACCCTGTTGACTCTCAAATTCCCCTGACTAGTAAATAAGATGTTACTCTACATTTGATGACTCAAGGGACAAATTATATCTCAACAGCCATTGTTATATTAACCCAGTGATGCCTACTTATCCTCACTACACAAGCTCTTACTATAGCAGGAGAAAACAACTCAGAGTGACTATATCCTATTATTGCAGGACATAGCAATATCAGCTACAATTATACCTAGATATATTCCAATGCTGAATTGAACAGGAGATGATTTGTCAATCCTTATATCAAGATACTTACTATCCTTTACTTTCTAAACTAAGTGATTTTCCTGGCACTTTGCACTTCATTCAGTAATTCCGACTAAGCAACTGTAGCTAACACCAGCATAAGTGGAACAATACTGTCATCTTGTGGTGACTTACTAGTACTACCTCTACTGTCCCAAAATATAATCTTAAAAGGAGACCAAAATCTTAATTGAATATGTCTGTTAAAAAATCCTCCAGACCTGACAAACTGTCAAATCCTCATCAGTGAATTCATATTTTAAACCCAATAAATTAGATAAAACTGATGAAATTATGGGTGGAGTTGAAGATGATAATATAGAAAATGACATCTCCTCTGACACCGTTACCGATGCAACTCCATAAACTAGAACTGATCTCCACTCACTGGTGTCTAAACAAGATATCACTAACAGCTTTAACAAATTATGGGACAAAATAGACACAATGCATCAGTCTGTAACAGCCAGCCTAACAGAAATAAAGCAAGATTTGATAGATTTGAGCTCTAGGGTAGAGACACTAGGAGAACACAAAGACACACTTGTAGAGGACATGGAGATGTTAACACAACAAGTCTCTCAACAACAACAAACAATAAAAGATATACTAGATAAAATGGAGGACATGGAAAACAGGAGCAGACGGTGTAATATACAATAAAAATGTATTCCAGAATCTATACTAACAACTGACCTACATAATTATCTGCAACAACTCTTTGCTGCTATCACAGGTGAATCCAAACAGGAGGAATACTCAATAAAAAGAGCGCACAGAGCCCTAAGGGCCACATCAAAATCAGATGGATCTCCAAAATATATCATCACAAAACTCCTCAAGTACCAGGACAAGGAAAAGATAATAAAAGCAGCAATGAAACATCCAACATTTAAGTTTCAAGGTAGTGTGATCCAGTTCTTCCAAGACCTAAGTGGTTGCATGCTACAAAAAAGCAGACTACACCCAGTAACCTCCTTGCTGTGGAAACATCAAGTCCCTTACAGATGGGGATTCCCATTTGTACTATACATCAATAAGTATGGTAAATCCTATGCTATTAAAGGAATAGACACTCCTGACCTACCAAACACAACTCTTTAACAAGATTTATCACCTTCACAGGATTCAGCTATCAAATCACAGATCACAGGGAACTTTACTCTTGTTTCAGATATACAAGATGCGCCACCCAATGGATGTAATTTTCTAAAAAGGGATCTAGTCTACCACTACATTGAAATTTCTGAAATGAGGCAGGAGGACATTAAACATATTAAACAATAATGCCATAAACTGGAGAAACATCACTGTGAGGAAGGATGAAATAGGATCATCAACAGACATTTTCAGAGTTCTTTAGATAAAAGTAAACTTAACCACTATATCTCGCGGTAGGTTAATAATATGTTCTCAACTTAAGTGCCAGCTCTTTGCTTCTTTTAAACAGTTCACCTTCATAAAGTCCTTCCATTTCATTTATCTTTTTTCTGCTGTCGTTTGATATAATTAATTCATCTATTTTTTTTCATTGTCTGTTCTATAAGATCTTGTTTCACAGTAGACAGTCTAAGAGCTTGCTTCCATTGAGCCGTAATTCCATTTGTGTGCACTCGCAAATCGATAAATATGCAGTCGGAAGCAAAATCATTTATCGACTGCTTCCAACGGCCTGTTATAACCCAATTTCAGCAACCGGACTCCGGCTGCCTAAAACATTATTGTGTCCCATACAAAGTATAGAAAGCCGCTAATCATTAAATAATACCCGGTTTCCAATACCCACGCGCAATTGCCCAAAATTCCTAATCTAAAAATTAACAAAATATAAAAAATGTAAAAAAAGCCTAACTCTAACCCCCAGATAGGTACTCACAGTTCCTGAAGTCCGGCGGTGAAGTCTTTTTCCAAGCGGCGACCTCTTTTATCTTCATCCAGGACCGCGGAACTGAAGACCGGCAACCGTGGAACCATGGAGCGTGGAGGATCCTCTTCATATGATCGCCGCTGTACACTGAATAGTGAATTCAAGGTACGCGATTAAATATGGCGTCCCTTGCTTTCCTATTGGCTGATTTGATTCTTCAAATTCAAATCAGCCAATAGGATGAGAGCTACTGAAATCCTATTGACTGATTTGAACTAAATTTCCTCCATGCTCCATGGCTCAGCTGTCGCCGGTCCTGCTCCACGCTCATCTCAGCTCCACGCCGGCTTGGTCCTGGATAAAGAAGGAAAAGGTCCCCGCTTGGAAAATGTCGGCCTCTTGGAAGAAGACTTCACCGCCTGGAACAGGACCTTCTCTGTCGGACTTCAGAAACTGTGAGTACCCATTTGTGGCTTAGATTTAGGCTTTTCTTTTTGCTGGGGGGATTTGTTTTTTTTTTAGATTAGGGATTTATTGGGCACTCTTAAAAGAGCTGAATGCCCTTTTAAGGGCAGTAAAAGAGCTGAATGCCCTTTTAAGGGCAATGCCCATACAATTGCCCCTTTAGGGGCAATGGGTAGTTTAGATATTTTTAGTGTTAGTCTTTTTTATTTTGGGGGGTTTGGTGGGTGGGGGTTTTACTGTTAGAGGGGGTCTTTTACCTTTTTTTTTAAGGTAAAAGAGCTGTTAAACTTATGGCAATGCCCTCCAAAAGGCTCTTTTAAAATCTATTGGTAGTTTAGTATTATATTAGGGGGTGTTTTTATTTGTTGGGGGCTTTTTTATTTTCATTGGGATTCGGTTTAATTTTTTTTATTTTTGATTATTTGGTTTATTATTTTATGTAATATTATTATTATTATTCTTTATTTATAAAGCGCAAACAGATTCCGCAGTGCTGTCCATGGGTAACAAAGATAAAAGGACAGTACAATATGAGACACCAGACAAAATGTAACAAACAATTACAGGGGGAATTGGGGGCCCTGTAGGAGGTGGGGACTGCAAAGGTGGGAATGATAATATTGTGGAGTTAGATGAGGGCAACTATTAGGCAAGTGGAATTCATTTTTTTAGTGAGTTGGGTGGTAAGCTTCTCTGAACAAGAAGGTCTTTATGGACCGTTTAAATGAGGAGAGGTTGGTGGAAAGACTGACAACTTGAGGAAGTGCGTTCCAGAGGGTTGGAGCCGCACAAGAGAAGTCCTGTAGTCTAGCATGGGAGGAGGTGATGGTAGAAGATGCAAGGAGCAGATCATTGTTGGATCTTAGGGGATGGGCTGGAGTATATTTGTTGATGAGTGAGGACAGGTAGGGGTGGGCTGCATTGGTAAGGGCTTTGTAGGTCAGAGTGAGAATTTTTAATTTAATTCTGCAGTGAATGAGGAGCCCGTGAAGGGACTCACAGAGGGGTGCAGCAGATACAGAGCATCGGGATAGGTGGATTAGCCTAGCAGAGGAATTTAGGATAGATTGAAGGGGGGAGAGGTGGGAGAGAGGAAGGCCATTTAGTAGGTTATTACAGTAGTCAAGCTGGGAAATTATCATCAGCATAGAGGTGATAGTTGAAGCCATAGATAATGATAAGTTTACCCAGTGAGGAAGTATAGAGAAGAGGATAGGGCCTAGAACAGAGCCTTGAGGTACTCTAACAGACAGAGGCAATGAAGAGAAGGAGTCACCAGCAAATGAGACAGAAAAAGACCTATTAGAGAGATAAGAGTGGATCCAGGAGAGGGCAATGTCACAGAGCTCAAGGGAGCTGAGAGTCTGTAGGAGGAGAGGATGGTCAACAGTGTCAAAGGCAGCAGACAGGTCAAGTAAGATAAGTATAGAGTAGTAGCCATTGTTTTTAAAAGAAATAAGGTCGTTAGTAACCTTGGTGAGGGATGATGGAAATGAACCAGTAGTAAGGGATCAGTTGAATATGTGAGTAAGGGCTGGAGTGAGGGTAGAAGACAGAGAAGGAATTAGATGTGAAGGGATAGGGTCAAGTGGGTAGGTAGTGAGGTGTGAGGAAAATATTAGGGAACTCACTTCATTCTCAGTGGTTGGAGGGAAGGTACTGATAGTGGTGGAGGGGGTGACCGGGGGCGGAGATGGAAGGTGGGATGTTACTTCGGATGGTGTTTTGTTGAAAAAGTAGTCTGCGCCGATTTTAAAATTGTTGTAATATTTTTCTGATGTTTGTAAATATTTTTTTATTTTTTGTAACTTAGTTCTTTTTTATTTTTTGTACTTTAGTTAGTTTATTTCATTGTAGTTATTTGTAGGTATTGTATTTAATTAATTTATTGATAGTGTAGTGTTAGGTTTAATTGTAGGTATTTTATTTAATTTATTTATTGATAGTGTAGTGTTAGGTTTAATTGTAACTTAGGTTAGGATTTATTTTACAGGTAATTTTGTAATTATTTTAACTATTTTAGCTATTAAATAGTTCTTAACTATTTAATAGCTATTGTACCTGGTTAAAATAAATACAAAGTTACCTGTAAAATAAATATTAATCCTAAAATAGCTATAATATAATTATAATTTATATTGTAGCTATATTAGGGTTTATTTTACAGGTAAGTATTTAGCTTTAAATAGGATTAATTTATTTAATAAGAGTTAATTAATTTCGTTAGATTTAAATTATATTTAAGTTAGGGGGGTGTTAGTGTTAGGGTTAGACTTAGCTTTAGGGGTTAATACATTTATTAGAATAATAGCGGTGAGCTCCAGTCGGCAGATTAGGGGTTAATGTTTGAAGTTAGGTATCGGCGATGTTAGGGAGGGCAGATTAGGGGTTAATAAGTGTAAGGTTAGGGGTCTTTAGACTCGGGGTACATGTTAGAGTGTTAGGTGCAGACGTAGGAAGTGTTTCCCCATAGCAAACAATGGGGCTGCGTTAGGAGCTGAACGCGGCTTTTTTGCAGGTGTTAGGTTTTTTTTCAGCTCAAACAGCCCCATTGTTTCCTATGGGGGAATCGTGCACGAGCACGTTTTTGAAGCTGGCCGCTTCCGTAAGCAACTCTGGTATCGAGAGTTGAAGTTGCATTAAATATGCTCTACGCTCCTTTTTTGGAGCCTAACACAGCCATTCTGTGGACTCTCAATACCAGAGTTATTTAAAAGGTGCGGCCAGAAAAAAGCCAGCGTTAGCTACGCGGGTCGTTACCGACAAAACTCTAAATCTAGGCCAAAGTTTGTAGAATAAGATGCAAGATTATTAATTAATGTACTTGCTATTTTCATATTCATGTGGTTTGTGCCCTTTCCCTAAGTCTTACAAAATACTTTGAGGGACTTGCACAATCCAGATCTCTGCCCACAGCTCCCTATCCCCCCTCATAAAAAAACTGTAATTTGACCTTAGAGAGTAACATACTATTCTGTCCTCTCCCCTCACTGCTAAACCACAGCACATTTTCTAAAAAACAGATTGAAGAACCTTTTAACACCCATCATAGATATGTGTGTTTGTGTGTGTGTGTTTATCTATGTATGTGTATGTGTGTGTGTGTGTGTAGATATGTATGTATGTATCTATCTGTTTGTGTGTTTGTGTGTGTGTGTGTGTGTGTGTATGTCTGTGTGTGTGTATGTATGTCTGTGTGTGTGTATATGTCTGTGTGTGTATATATGTATGTCTGTGTGTGTGTATATGTCTGTGTGTGTATATATGTATGTCTGTGTGTGTGTCTATATGTATGAGTGTGTGTGTGTGTGTATGAAACCTGTTTTTTTAAGAATCTCCTTTGACGGAGGGGTAACATGTTATCTCTAGCTGTCATTAGTTTGCTGTACCATTTTAATGCATATCCATATACATCTGATATTTACAAGGCTTGACAAATGTATATTAAAATTAGGAAACAGATATTCTTGTATTCATATAAATGCTAGGAACCAGGGGTTTCATAACTAATTAAAAGGGACACTAAAGTCAAAATTAAACTTTCATAATTCAGATAGAGCATGCAATTTTAAGCAACTTTCTAATTTACTCCTATTATCAATTTTTCTTTGTTCTCTTGGCATTTTTATTTGAAAAAGGAATGTAAGCTTAGGAGATAGCCTATTTTTGGTTCAGAACCTGGGTTGCGATTCCCGTGGAATTATTTAGGAGTCTGCACTGGTTGGCTAAACTGCATGCCTGTCAAAAGCACTGAGATAAGGGGACAGTCTGCAGAGGCTTAGATACAAAGTAATTACAGAGGTAAAATGTGTATTATTATAACTGTGTTGGTTATGCAAAATTAGGGAATGGGTAATTAAGGGATTATTTAGTAATACCATACCATGATATGAATTACCAACTTTTTTTTTATCTAGCTACTTCCTGCTTGGTAATTGGGTCTGTCTGCAAGTTGACTTCAGAAACAGGTCAGGTCAACAATCATTAAAACAAAAGCAATAGCATTAAAAAAAAATCATTAAAAAAAATCATTAAAGAGAGGGGGCGGAGCCGGCACTGGATAGTGATGGCCGCACATTAGGTGAGCTCCGGAGCCTCAGCCTGAAAAAGTACAATGCAAGCTCTTAAAACCTGGTTCTCTCACTTGATAAACACAGTTTTATTGCGCCATACCTAAGTCAGAGCAGAGACTAACTACTAAAAGACCGCTCATGGGAGCTACGCGACTCGGCAGACACCTCCTAACAATCACAGGCCCCGTTTCACTAACCGGAAAAATAATCTGCATAAAAGTGCACTACAATTTATGGGCTAATACCGCTTGAGTCGTAAGCACGAAAGAAGACCCGCACTGAGTGAGAGATGCTGCCGTGAGAGGTAATCGGCCTTTTGCTGCACACAGGGGAATCCTGATCGCCGCTGGCGAGCGCCATCTTGGTGAGTCATACGCACTTAGGATTACAATGAGGCCTGCTCAGCTCGCGCTGAACATAAAGTAAGGCAGAAATAAAGGCATAAGGTCAGATAGAATAGCCCACCTTGCAGCGTGATATACAAAGGGGACTTTGAAGGCAAGGGCATCATGGATGTATACAATTAAAGGGACAGACTTTGGCAATAATCTAAATAGAGACACAAAATACCCAGCACATGTTTGGTAAAGGTAGAGTTTACAGATGACTTTCCCTCATACTCAATATATCCAGAAATGAAAGGATATCTACTCAGTTATTTATGCATATCAATGGGCCCCTCTAACAAAAACCTAGAACAAATGTTAGGTTAATCTATGCCCTTCCGGTTGGGATTGCTTGAAGCTGGAATTGCTTAAACAGAAAACTGCAAAAGTCTACATGAGAATGCAGATCTAATTCTTATATAGCTGTATTCGCCCTACAACATTACTATCACTGAGGCTAGAATCTAATATGAATTGCCACAGGGGGAACCTCTGTCTATAGCACAACTGATATTATATGCAATCTTTAGCAGTAATACCCTGAAGTGCAAACAGTGAATTACATTACAATTTCAACAAGATATCTGCTCCTGTTGTTATGACTGTCTAAAAATTTATATATTTTACTGCTGCCAACTATATTGAGGTATTCCTTATAGAAACCAACATACACTTGGAGCAAACTTCAAGTGCCACAGTGACATCTGCAATCAAAATGTCGCCAAAAAAAACCCCACAAAAAGTTAAACAAAACAAAAATGGGAACAGAAGCCATCCATCAATGGATAAATACCTTAAAGCAGCAGCTTTGCTCACACCACTAGATGACCCCATTACTCCGCAAAAATCTCAACGCCTACAATCATCTAGCTCTTCGGATTCCGCTTCAGATGGGGAAGATAATATGGTTTCTGTTCCACAATCAGTGATCTCCTCTATACCATCAAAGCAAGATTTTTCTTCACTCATTACACAAGTAAAGCAGTGTATTAAAGATGAAATATCAGAGCTGAAAAGAGATATCACAGAAATAGGGAATCGAGTTAACGTTTTGGAAGAACATGTTCAGGAACATGACTTATGCATTTCGAAAGTGAATGATCATCTGGACCTTCAAGACCAAACTGTTCGTCAGTTAGAAGATAAAATAGAGGACTTAGAGAATAGGTCCAGAAGGCAAAATATCAGGATACGTGGTATCCCAGAAACAGTCGACTCTTCAACTCTACAAGAATACCTACAATCCTTGTTCTCTCAGCTCAGAGACCCTACAGATAATTCTGAAGTAGGAATAGACAGAGCACATTGTGCCTTAAGATCCAGACCCCCTGAAGTGGCACCTCCCAGAGATGTGATCATAAAAATAACAAACTATCAAATGAAGGAACACCTCATGACAGCAGCTAGAGATAAGAGACCTATACAAAAAGATGGAGCTACTTTACAATTCTTCGCCGATTTATCGTCTAGAACTCTGGCCAGTAGAAAAGAACTCTCAAACCTCACAAAACATCTTCAAGCCAGAAACATACCCTACAGATGGGGTCATCCTTTCCAACTTACAGTCATCTGGAAAAATAGGAGAGCAAGTTGCTCATCTATCACAGAAATCGAAGATTGCTGCAGGAAGCTGGAAATTCCTCTACCAGATGGGGGCACTGTCAATGGGCAGGACTCTACTGCCACTTCTATCTCACAAACAACCCCTCTACCACAACGTAAGGAGTGGCAGATGGTTCGTAGTGGACGAACAAAGAACTCTTCTTCATCGGACTTCAAAGCTTAAGCTGGTGGACAGTATCCTTTTATAAGAAATGTTCTCTGTGTGTTTTAGGTTACCAGAGTGAGCAAAGCCTCACGTATATTAATATAAGAGACCTCAGGATGGCTTCAAAGGTCTTATCATGGACACTAGTTATTCGTATCTTAAAAAAAGCTGAAAAATTGACAGGTTAGATAGAATGTCATATACATAGCTGTACTTCGAGGGCTGAATGTTTTCCTTGCGGGAATTCATTACCATTTCCCTCTATTGTTTATATAGAGTTAAAAATGTTTATGTTTTTCATGTCTTTATGTTCTATTATGTTGTTATAGTTTTTATTGTTAGACTGTTTATAGGTTTCATACTGCAGAGACGAAACATCACGCACGGGATCAACATGTTATATGAGAACAGTGTAGGAGCTGATAAGGTAACACCATGACAGACAAAAATATTCAATTTGTAACACAAAATGTAAAGGGTTTCAATGTCCCTAATAAAAGATCGCTAGCTATGAGAGACATAG
Source organism: Bombina bombina (assembly GCF_027579735.1). Taxonomy (NCBI): domain Eukaryota; kingdom Metazoa; phylum Chordata; class Amphibia; order Anura; family Bombinatoridae; genus Bombina; species Bombina bombina. The sequence continues at coordinate 46,856,566 of NC_069502.1, read as the reverse complement.
CACAAAAGGGAGGGGAGATCGTAGGTTTGCAGGAAACACACTTCAAAAGAGGCTCCATCCCCAAATATTTCTATAATAACTTCCCTCAACACTTCCATAGTTCTCACCCAAAGAAAAAGATAAATGGAGTGAGTATTCTCATACGTAGCTCCATACCCTTCCAATTAATTGACCAGAAAAAAGACACAGATGGCAGGTTCTTGGCGGTGTGCAGTGTCCTTTATAACAAAGTAGTCACGCTAGTTAATATTTATGCTCCCAATCAAAAACAAGCAGCCTTCTATAAATCAATAATACCCCTAATACAAGACATACAAAAGGGCCAGTTGATAGTTATGGGAGATTTTAACTTGCCTTTTAATCCTAAACTGGACAGCTCCAACCCAAATATACACATTGCACATAACACGCTTAAAGCCATGTGGAATCTTGTTAAGACACTTGGACTACATGACCCATGGAGAGTAGCCAACCCGGAACGGAGAGATTACACCTTTTTCTCTAGCCCAAACAAATCCCATTCAAGGATTGACTATATTTTTCTAGATCACATTACTCTATCCCACGCAATCACAACGAATATTACACATACTGCATGGTCAGATCATTCTATGGTCAGATGCTCTATCAATTGGCCATCAGCCCCAATCAGAGAATTTAGTTGGAGATTAGATGAATCCTTGCTTCTAGATCCAGAGACACATAAGACTCTGGAGACTGAATTACAAGAATTTTTTCATAGAAATGTCCAAGTAGGTATGCCACCAGCAACAGTGTGGGAAACACATAAAAGTTACATAAGAGGCTTACTGATCAAAATTAGAGCCAAAAAAATAAAAAAACAGAGGGAGGAATACCAGCACATTGCCAGGGAAATCACACAACTAGATTACTTGCACAAACTCCATCCACAAAATGACTCTATTTTCCAACAATTAAAATTTTATAGATCGAAATTAACTTCTCACTTACATATCAAAGCCCAAGGAATTGCTTTCAAACTTAAACAGAAATTTTATAGTGAGGCCGGGAAGCCTGGCAGACAGTTGGCTAGACTGCTTAAAACCAAACAAGCAAAAACTTATATTCATACAATTAATAACTCTAGAGGGGAGAAAGTAGAAGATACCAAACAGATAGCAGACGCATTTAAACAATATTACCACACACTATATAACCTCTTCCCTAACAGGTCCCAAACAGATCACAAAAATAAATGCAACGAATATCTAGAGACAGTTAAGGCCCCGACCATATCAGAAAAGGATAGTGAGATGCTGCAGGCCCCAATAAGCTATAAGGAAATCAGCGAGGCAATAAAATCATTAAAACCTGAAAAGGCTCCTGGCCCAGACGGGTTCTCGGGTTCTTACTATAAATTATATTCACATCTATTGACACCCCACCTACTAAATACCTTTCAACAAATTGACAAAGGGGACGTTCTACCGGAAACAATGTTACAAGCAGTTATCACAGTCCTTCCCAAACCGGGGAAAAAGCCCAACACCCCAGCTAATTTTCGACCTATTTCTTTACTGAACCTCGATTTAAAAATTTTTGCCAAGGTTTTGGCCACTAGGCTGAATGTTCTTCTCCCATCATTAATCTCCCCAGACCAAGTGGGTTTTGTGCCGAGGAGGGAGGCCCGGGACAATACTGTGAAACTTTTAAATATTATAGAATTTATCAATAAGAACAGAATACCTTCAGTGTTATTATCTACGGACGCTGAGAAAGCATTCGATAGACTAGATTGGACCTTTCTGGAATCAGTACTCACTAAATTTAATATACTAACAGCATTTACAAACAAAATTATGGCCCTATATTCCTTCCCCACAGCTCAAATTAGAATAAATGGTACTCTCTCTGAACAATTTGAAATCCGAAATGGTACCCGACAGGGCTGCCCACTGTCCCCTCTACTATTTATATTATCACTAGAAATTTTTGCATGCAAAATTAGACTAAATGAAAACATTAAAGGTATAACTGTTGAAAACAGAGAATATAAGTTATCCATGTTTGCAGATGATGTTCTGATGTCTCTGTCAAGTCCCTCGAGGTCTCTCCCCGCGGTGCAAAAGGAACTGAAAGAGTATGGGAAAGTATCAAACTTTTCAGTAAACACTAATAAATCAGAACTTTTGCCACTACATATACTTCCAAATACTATCACTATTATACAAAATAAATGTGCTTTCGCGATTCAGACGAAAGCCATAAAATACTTGGGTATACATTTAACAAGCAGTTTGGACTCAATTCGCACAATCAACTACACTAGGCTATTAAAAACAATCTCTAATCAGGCCTCGTCCTGGATGTCTAAGAATATATCTTGGATAGGGAGAGTGAATACGGTTAAGATGGTACTTTTGCCAAAAGTCTTGTATATATTACAAACCTTACCCCTACCACACACACTCACATATATACAAAAAATACAAAAAATAATGCACAGCTTTATATGGAAAGGGAAACCGCCAAGAGTATCCAAAGCCTCACTGTATGCTAATAAAGACTCGGGAGGACTGGGAGTCCCTAATATATTATTATATAAACAAGCTATTTCCCTACAAAGAATTTTAGAATGGAGTAGAAATAATGGTTGTGACTCTAAACACTGGATACAATTAGAACATGACATCTCAGGGGTACCACAACTAGGAGGTATGTGCTGGTTACCTACAGCTTTAGCTAAATCTCAGAACACCTTCACAGCCACAGTAGTGTCGACTATATCGGATTGGAAATACATCCGAGATAGGTATAAGGGAATCTCCAGTGTCCACTCGCCTTTGACACCAATTCTAGCTAACCCGGAGTTCTTAGAAGGCCAGAATCATAATACAGAGGGTGACAATAGTTTAAAGGGACATATACCAGTCGCAATATTACTCAGGGGGGGGAAATTGCTGCCTATTGATGACTTAAAAGAAGTGGGTGGTCGGTTTTTTTGGTATCACCAGACATGTCACCAGACATGTCACTACATCATGACACACAGGAACAGAACAATGATGACAAGGCCCTTGACGATATTTGAACAAATGTGTCTGTCTAGCTCTGCACCAAAAGGGATTATCTCTTCTATTTATAAATTATTGCTCTCACCCACAATACCCAATACCCATAATTATGTGAAAAGTTGGGAGAGAGACCTACTGGGACCTCAAGATCCAAAGATATGGGAAAATATATTTAGGACCATAGCTCACTCAGCACACACAACTGCAACATTAGAAACAAATTACAAAGTATTGTTTCGTTGGTATCTAACACCAAATAGAATGAAACATCTCTTTCCTTCAGCCAATGAAAAATGTTGGAGATGTAAGAAGGAAAAAGGCACTATGGGCCACATTTGGTGGTCCTGTCCTACAATAAACGCATATTGGGGAAAGATAATAGATGAAATAAAACTGGCTTTAGCTTGCAATGTTGTCCTTTCACCCCAAAGTTGCCTATTCAATATGCTAAGTAATATTAAATGTAAAATAAGAAGGAACCTTGGACATATAATGCTTAATTCAGCCAAACAGCTCTTAGCAGCTGCGTGGCGAACTGACAAGATCCCTACAATAGATGAGTGGAGGGAGAAGGTGAAGGGAGCCCTGTTGCTAGAAAGATACTATTATTTTAAAACAAACCAGATGGCATTATACAACGACATGTGGTTTTACTGGGAGTCTTATTTCGGAGCTATTAAACAACATTAAATACATATAGTGAAGATAACAAGTTCTTTAACCACCTGATTAGCCAAGCCCGAACACTAGCTAGATAAGAATAAGAATAGGCGCTCTCTGCAGGAGGTAGATGTTTCGTGTTTTTTGTTATATTTATGTTATTGTAATCACATGTTAATACTAATGCTAACGCTGTGATCATGACTAAATCAAACCTCAGAGTCTCATCAAAGTAGTAATTCTAATAAATTGCGAGGAGCAATGAATCTAGCGGATTGTGAAAGAGGACTTAGATCACAACAACTGAATTACCAAATTGGACAAATGACTGTGAGTTTGTTTATTCTTTCATTGAAATGTCAAGCAAATATGTAATCACAGCGTTGATGTTGCACTTTTATATTCTGTATTGGATTTATCTATGAAAATTTCAATAAAAAACTAATAAAGAAAAAAAAAAAAACATTAAAAAACCCCCAGAAGTATTAGGTTAGTACAATAAAAAGGTATCATTGCATACCGCATTACTCTGGTATTTTGGAATCCCATTTATGTATTTTTATTTAGTTTATTTTCAGTGGTATGACTTAGTGGTAAAAATTATTAGTGCCCCCCCAGTTTGACTGTGGTATCCTATGTGCCCCCCTATATTTTTTTCCTAGAGTCGCCACTGCATTTCCATAAGCCGTTTTTTGAGAGAAGCTATTAGCTACAACATCACACGTGACACGGAAGTATCAGAACCGTTATCCTAAGTGTACCAGCTGACACCTCCACAAGGCCGTGTTTTGGAAGCAGCCATTGGTCAAAGATCAACACGAGATGTAGGAGCGTCTAAACAGCACTTTGGCTACTCGACACAGGTAAATGGAGACGTGTGAAACCTGGAAGGACCTGGGTGAGGACCGATAACGACAAAACCTCCTGAAAGTAAGAAAAACGCTTTTATTTCTTCTTCCCCTACACCCACAAAGAGTGGGAGTCCTGACAAGCAGGGAATAGTTGTCAGGTCTGATGAGGGGAGAATTACTTGTTTCCACACACTGCTCAGAGTTTAGAAGCAGTGGCTTCAGGATTAAATATCCAATTTAAGTGGCATATTCAAGACTTTTGGGCTTTTCATATGGTGTTGTTTTACTTAATAAGTGTATTATTGTTTTAATTTGATTTTTAAATATATTTATATATATTTTGGGGGATTTAGTTTACATTTTTGAGATAATACTATTACTATCTCTCTGAAAGTGTATTTTAAGTATATTTTAGGTGTTCACAGTGACCGGTCACTTGCATCTTATTAAATAGTATATGAATTTTAATAGTATTGTGCTAATAAATATTTTTCTAACTGAAATATTTGGTGTAAATAGAATTCTATCCTTCCTCTGGTTAAGATTTTATTTAGCTTTGTAAGCGCTGTTTCATATCCCCCTGTTTTTCTTCTTGTTATTTATTTACAGCTTACTGGGATAGCTGTATACTGGAATAGCTTAAATTATCGTTGGGGTTGCGCTGTGGTAATCTCTTAATGATTCAATAAATACAACTACAGACCCTGAAAAACAATAAACGGATCCCTGGCACACTGGGGAAGCACATGAAGTCGGCTTAACTCTGGGACCAGCGTGAAAACATAATTTATGTAAGAACTTACCTGATAAATTCATTTCTTTCATATTAGCAAGAGTCCATGAGCTAGTGACGTATGGGATATACATTCCTACCAGGAGGGGCAAAGTTTCCCAAACCTCAAAATGCCTATAAATACACCCCTCACCACACCCACAATTCAGTTTAACGAATAACCAAGAAGTGGGGTGATAAAAAAGTGCGAAAGCATATAAAATAAGGAATTGGAATAATTGTGCTTTATACAAAAAATCATAACCACCACAAAAAAGGGCGGGCCTCATGGACTCTTGCTAATATGAAACAAATGAATTTATCAGGTAAGTTCTTACATAAATTATGTTTTCTTTCATGTAATTAGCAAGAGTCCATGAGCTAGTGACGTATGGGATAATGATTACCCAAGATGTGGATCTTTCCACACAAGAGTCACTAGAGAGGGAGGGATAAAATAAAGACAGCCAATTCCTGCTGAAAATAATCCACACCCAAAATAAAGTTTAATGAAAAACATAAGCAGAAGATTCAAACTGAAACCGCTGCCTGAAGTACTTTTCTACCAAAAACTGCTTCAGAAGAAGAAAATACATCAAAATGGTAGAATTTAGTAAAAGTATGCAAAGAGGACCAAGTTGCTGCTTTGCAAATCTGATCAATCGAAGCTTCATTCCTAAACGCCCAGGAAGTAGAAACTGACCTAGTAGAATGAGCTGTAATCCTCTGAGGCTGAGTTTTACCCGACTCAACATAGGCAAGATGAATTAAAGATTTCAACCAAGATGCCAAAGAAATGGCAGAAGCTTTCTGGCCTTTTCTAGAACCGGAAAAGATAACAAATAGACTAGAAATCTTACGGAAAGACTTAGTAGCTTCAACATAATATTTCAAAGCTCTAACAACATCCAAAGAATGCAACGATTTCTCCTTAGAATTCTTAGGATTAGGACATAATGAAGGAACCACAATTTCTCTACTAATGTTGTTGGAATTCACAACTTTAGGTAAAAAAAAAAAAAGAAGTTCGCAACACCGCCTTATCCTGATGAAAAATCAGAAAAGGAGACTCACAAGAAAGAGCAGATAATTCAGAAACTCTTCTGGCAGAAGAGATTGCCAAAAGGAACAAAACTTTCCAAGAAAGTAATTTAATGTCCAATGAATGCATAGGTTCAAACGGAGGAGCTTGAAGAGCCCCCAGAACCAAATTCAAACTCCAAGGAGGAGAAATTGACTTAATGACAGGTTTTATACGAACCAAAGCTTGTACAAAACAATGAATATCAGGAAGAATAGCAATCTTTCTGTGAAAAAGAACAGAAAGAGCAGAGATTTGACCTTTCAAGGAACTTGCGGACAAACCCTTATCTAAACCATCCTGAAGAAACTGTAAAATTCTCGGTATTCTAAAAGAATGCCAAGAAAAATGATGAGAAAGACACCAAGAAATATAAGTCTTCCAGACTCTATAATATATCTCTCTAGATACAGATTTACGCGCCTGTAACATAGTATTAATCACAGAGTCAGAGAAACCTCTTTGACCAAGAATCAAGCGTTCAATCTCCATACCTTTAAATTTAAGGATTTCAGATCCTGATGGAAAAAAGGACCTTGCGACAGAAGGTCTGGTCTTAACGGAAGAGTCCACGGTTGGCAAGAGGCCATCCGGACCAGATCCGCATACCAAAACCTGTGAGGCCATGCCGGAGCTACCAGCAGAACAAACGAGCATTCCTTCAGAATCTTGGAGATTACTCTTGGAAGAAGAACTAGAGGCGGAAAGATATAGGCAGGATGATACTTCCAAGGAAGTGATAATGCATCCACTGCCTCCGCCTGAGGATCCCGGGATCTGGACAGATACCTGGGAAGTTTCTTGTTTAGATGAGACGCCATCAGATCTATTTCTGGAAGTTCCCACATTTGAACAATCTGAAGAAATACCTCTGGGTGAAGAGACCATTCGCCCGGATGCAACGTTTGGTGACTGAGATAATCCGCTTCCCAATTGTCTATACCTGGGATATGAATCGCAGAGATTAGACAGGAGCTGGATTCCGCCCAAACCAGAATTCGAGATACTTCTTTCATAGCCAGAGGACTGTGAGTCCCTCCTTGATGATTGATGTATGCCACAGTTGTGACATTGTCTGTCTGAAAACAAATGAACGATTCTCTCTTCAGAAGAGGCCAAAACTGAAAAGCTCTGAAAATTGCACGGAGTTCCAAAATATTGATCGGTAATCTCACCTCCTGAGATTCCCAAACTCCTTGTGCCGTCAGAGATCCCCACACAGCTCCCCAACCCGTGAGACTTGCATCTGTTGAAATTACAGTCCAGGTCGGAAGCACAAAAGAAGCCCCCTGAATTAAACAATGGTGATCTGTCCACCACGTTAGAGAGTGTCGTACAATCGGTTTTAAAGATATTATTTGAGATATCTTTGTGTAATCCTTGCACCATTGATTCAGCATACAGAGCTGAAGAGGTCGCATGTGAAAACGAGCAAAGGAGATCGCGTCCGATGCAGCAGTCATAAGACCTAGAATTTCCATGCATAAGGCTACCGAAGGGAATGATTGTGACTGAAGGTTTCGACAAGCTGAATTCAATTTTAGACATCTCTTGTCTGTTAAAGACAGAGTCATGGACACTGAATCTATCTGGAAACCCAGAAAGGTCACCCTTGTCTGAGGAATCAATGAACTTTTTGGTAAATTGATCCTCCAACCATGATCTTGAAGAAACAACACAAGTCGATTCGTATGAGATTCTGCTAAATGTAAAGACTGAGCAAGTACCAAGATATCGTCCAAATAAGGAAATACCACAATACCCTGAACTGGAACTGGCATAATTACTCCAGCCAACTCTAGATCTGAAACACAATTCAGAAATGCTTGAGCTTTAACTGGATTTACTGGGACACGGGAAAGAAAAAATCTCTTTGCAGGAGGTCTCATCTTGAAACCAATTCTGTACCCTTCTGAAACAATGTTCTGAATCCAAAGATTGTGAACAGAATTGAACCAAATTTCTTTGAAAAAACGTAACCTGCCCCCTACCAGCTGAGCTGGAATGAGGGCCGCACCTTCATGTGGACTTAGAAGCAGGCTTTGCCTTTCTAGCAGGCTTGGATTTATTCCAGACTGGAGATGGTTTCCAAACTGAAACTGCTCCTGAGGATGAAGGATCAGGCTTTTGTTCTTTGTTGAAACGAAAGGAACGAAAACGATTATTAGCCCTGTTTTTACCCTTAGATTTTTTATCCTGTGGTAAAAAAGTTCCTTTCCCACCAGTAACAGTTGAGATAATAGAATCCAACTGAGAACCAAATAATTTGTTACCCTGGAAAGAAATGGAAAGTAGAGTTGATTTAGAAGCCATATCAGCATTCCAAGTCTTAAGCCATAAAGCTCTTCTAGCTAAAATAGCTAGAGACATAAACCTGACATCAACTCTAATAATATCAAAAATGGCATCACAGATAAAATTATTAGCATGCTGAAGAAGAATAATAATATCATGAGAATCATGATCTGTTACTTGTTGCGCTAAAGTTTCCAACCAAAAAGTTGAAGCTGCAGCAACATCAGCCAATGATATAGCAGGTCTAAGAAGATTACCTGAACACAGATAAGCTTTTCTTAGAAAGGATTAAATTTTCCTATCTAAAGGATCCTTAAACGAAGTACCATCTGACGTAGGAATAGTAGTACGTTTAGCAAGGGTAGAAATAGCCCCATCAACTCTAGGGATTTTGTCCCAAAATTCTAATCTGTCAGACGGCACAGGATATAATTGCTTAAAACGTTTAGAAGGAGTAAATGAATTACCCAATTTATCCCATTCTTTGGAAATTACTTCAGAAATAGCATTAGGAACAGGAAAAACTTCTGGAATAACCACAGGAGATTTAAATACCTTATCTAAACGTTTAGAATTAGTATCAAGAGGACCAGAATCCTCTATTTCTAAAGCAATTAGTACTTCTTTAAGTAAAGAACGAATAAATTCCATTTTAAATAAATATGAAGATTTATCAGCATCAATCTCTGAGACAGAATCCTCTGAACCAGAAGAGTCATCAGAATCAGAATGATGATGTTCATTTAAAAATTCATCTGTAGGGAGAGAAGTTTTAAAAGATTTTTTATGTTTACTAGAAGGAGAAATAACAGACATAGCCTTCTTGATGGATTCAGAAACAAAATCTCTTATGTTATCAGGAACATTCTGAACCTTAGATGTTGAAGGAACTGCAACAGGCAATGGTACTTTACTAAAGGAAATATTATCTGCATTAACAAGTTTGTCATGACAATTAATACAAACAACAGCCGGAGGAATAGCTACCAAAAGTTTACAGCAGATACACTTAGCTTTGGTAGGTCCAGCACTAGACAGCGATTTTCCTGAAGTATCTTCTGACTCAGATGCAACGTGAGACATCTTGCAATATGTAAGAGAAAAAACAACATATAAAGCAAAATTGATCAAATTCCTTAAATGACAGTTTCAGGAATGGGAAAGAATGCCAAAGAACAAGCTTCTAGCAACCAGAAGCAATGAAAAATGAGACTTAAATAATGTGGAGACAAAAGCGACGCCCATATTTTTTTAGCGCCAAATAAGACGCCCACATTATTTGGCGCCTAAATGCTTTTGGCGCCAAAAATGACGCCACTTCCGGAACGCCGACATTTTTGGCGCAAAATAACGTCAAAAAATGACGCAACTTCCGGCGACACGTATGACGCCGGAAACGGAAAAGATTTTTTGCGCCAAAAAAGTCCGCGCCAAGAATGACGCAATAAAATGAAGCATTTTCAGCCCCCGCGAGCCTAACAGCCCACAGGAAAAAAGTCAAATTTTTGAAGGTAAGAAAAAATGAATAATTCAAATGCATTATCCCAAATATGAAACTGACTGTCTGAAAATAAGGAATGTTGAACATTCTGAGTCAAGGCAAATAAATGTTTGAATACATATATTTAGAACTTTATAAACAAAGTGCCCAACCATAGCTTAGAGTGTCACAGAAAATAAGATTTACTTACCCCAGGACACTCATCTACATGTTTGTAGAAAGCCAAACCAGTACTGAAACGAGAATCAGCAGAGGTAATGGTATATAAATAAGAGTATATCGTCGATCTGAAAAGGGAGGTAAGAGATGAATCTCTACGACCGATAACAGAGAACCTATGAAATAGACCCCGTAGAAGGAGATCACTGCATTCAAATAGGCAATACTCTCCTCACATCCCTCTGACATTCACTGCACGCTGAGAGGAAAACCGGGCTCCAACTTGCTGCGGAGCGCATATCAATGTAGAATCTAGCACAAACTTACTTCACCACCTCCATAGGAGGCAAAGTTTGTAAAACTGAATTGTGGGTGTGGTGAGGGGTGTATTTATAGGCATTTTGAAGTTTGGGAAACTTTGCCCCTCCTGGTAGGAATGTATATCCCATACGTCACTAGCTCATGGACTCTTGCTAATTACATGAAAGAAACCGGAGATAGAAAAGCTGCTGGTGTAAGCGTCACTCCATGTGGCTGGCTAGGAAGCAAGAAGTGGAGCTCAACAGCAATCTCTGACTGGCCGCCTGGGAGCGACAACACCAGGGGTCACATCTGCATCAAGTGGCATATTCCCATTTAGGCACTAAATTGTACAGGGGCACAGGCGGTGGGCACATCTTGCTCTATACTCACTAAGCACATGGTGTATGGAAGAATATTCTAAACTGCACTGACAACCTCAAGTATGCTGCAGACAGAATACAAATCTTCCTGACACTACCCACCCTGTTGACTCTCAAATTCCCCTGACTAGTAAATAAGATGTTACTCTACATTTGATGACTCAAGGGACAAATTATATCTCAACAGCCATTGTTATATTAACCCAGTGATGCCTACTTATCCTCACTACACAAGCTCTTACTATAGCAGGAGAAAACAACTCAGAGTGACTATATCCTATTATTGCAGGACATAGCAATATCAGCTACAATTATACCTAGATATATTCCAATGCTGAATTGAACAGGAGATGATTTGTCAATCCTTATATCAAGATACTTACTATCCTTTACTTTCTAAACTAAGTGATTTTCCTGGCACTTTGCACTTCATTCAGTAATTCCGACTAAGCAACTGTAGCTAACACCAGCATAAGTGGAACAATACTGTCATCTTGTGGTGACTTACTAGTACTACCTCTACTGTCCCAAAATATAATCTTAAAAGGAGACCAAAATCTTAATTGAATATGTCTGTTAAAAAATCCTCCAGACCTGACAAACTGTCAAATCCTCATCAGTGAATTCATATTTTAAACCCAATAAATTAGATAAAACTGATGAAATTATGGGTGGAGTTGAAGATGATAATATAGAAAATGACATCTCCTCTGACACCGTTACCGATGCAACTCCATAAACTAGAACTGATCTCCACTCACTGGTGTCTAAACAAGATATCACTAACAGCTTTAACAAATTATGGGACAAAATAGACACAATGCATCAGTCTGTAACAGCCAGCCTAACAGAAATAAAGCAAGATTTGATAGATTTGAGCTCTAGGGTAGAGACACTAGGAGAACACAAAGACACACTTGTAGAGGACATGGAGATGTTAACACAACAAGTCTCTCAACAACAACAAACAATAAAAGATATACTAGATAAAATGGAGGACATGGAAAACAGGAGCAGACGGTGTAATATACAATAAAAATGTATTCCAGAATCTATACTAACAACTGACCTACATAATTATCTGCAACAACTCTTTGCTGCTATCACAGGTGAATCCAAACAGGAGGAATACTCAATAAAAAGAGCGCACAGAGCCCTAAGGGCCACATCAAAATCAGATGGATCTCCAAAATATATCATCACAAAACTCCTCAAGTACCAGGACAAGGAAAAGATAATAAAAGCAGCAATGAAACATCCAACATTTAAGTTTCAAGGTAGTGTGATCCAGTTCTTCCAAGACCTAAGTGGTTGCATGCTACAAAAAAGCAGACTACACCCAGTAACCTCCTTGCTGTGGAAACATCAAGTCCCTTACAGATGGGGATTCCCATTTGTACTATACATCAATAAGTATGGTAAATCCTATGCTATTAAAGGAATAGACACTCCTGACCTACCAAACACAACTCTTTAACAAGATTTATCACCTTCACAGGATTCAGCTATCAAATCACAGATCACAGGGAACTTTACTCTTGTTTCAGATATACAAGATGCGCCACCCAATGGATGTAATTTTCTAAAAAGGGATCTAGTCTACCACTACATTGAAATTTCTGAAATGAGGCAGGAGGACATTAAACATATTAAACAATAATGCCATAAACTGGAGAAACATCACTGTGAGGAAGGATGAAATAGGATCATCAACAGACATTTTCAGAGTTCTTTAGATAAAAGTAAACTTAACCACTATATCTCGCGGTAGGTTAATAATATGTTCTCAACTTAAGTGCCAGCTCTTTGCTTCTTTTAAACAGTTCACCTTCATAAAGTCCTTCCATTTCATTTATCTTTTTTCTGCTGTCGTTTGATATAATTAATTCATCTATTTTTTTTCATTGTCTGTTCTATAAGATCTTGTTTCACAGTAGACAGTCTAAGAGCTTGCTTCCATTGAGCCGTAATTCCATTTGTGTGCACTCGCAAATCGATAAATATGCAGTCGGAAGCAAAATCATTTATCGACTGCTTCCAACGGCCTGTTATAACCCAATTTCAGCAACCGGACTCCGGCTGCCTAAAACATTATTGTGTCCCATACAAAGTATAGAAAGCCGCTAATCATTAAATAATACCCGGTTTCCAATACCCACGCGCAATTGCCCAAAATTCCTAATCTAAAAATTAACAAAATATAAAAAATGTAAAAAAAGCCTAACTCTAACCCCCAGATAGGTACTCACAGTTCCTGAAGTCCGGCGGTGAAGTCTTTTTCCAAGCGGCGACCTCTTTTATCTTCATCCAGGACCGCGGAACTGAAGACCGGCAACCGTGGAACCATGGAGCGTGGAGGATCCTCTTCATATGATCGCCGCTGTACACTGAATAGTGAATTCAAGGTACGCGATTAAATATGGCGTCCCTTGCTTTCCTATTGGCTGATTTGATTCTTCAAATTCAAATCAGCCAATAGGATGAGAGCTACTGAAATCCTATTGACTGATTTGAACTAAATTTCCTCCATGCTCCATGGCTCAGCTGTCGCCGGTCCTGCTCCACGCTCATCTCAGCTCCACGCCGGCTTGGTCCTGGATAAAGAAGGAAAAGGTCCCCGCTTGGAAAATGTCGGCCTCTTGGAAGAAGACTTCACCGCCTGGAACAGGACCTTCTCTGTCGGACTTCAGAAACTGTGAGTACCCATTTGTGGCTTAGATTTAGGCTTTTCTTTTTGCTGGGGGGATTTGTTTTTTTTTTAGATTAGGGATTTATTGGGCACTCTTAAAAGAGCTGAATGCCCTTTTAAGGGCAGTAAAAGAGCTGAATGCCCTTTTAAGGGCAATGCCCATACAATTGCCCCTTTAGGGGCAATGGGTAGTTTAGATATTTTTAGTGTTAGTCTTTTTTATTTTGGGGGGTTTGGTGGGTGGGGGTTTTACTGTTAGAGGGGGTCTTTTACCTTTTTTTTTAAGGTAAAAGAGCTGTTAAACTTATGGCAATGCCCTCCAAAAGGCTCTTTTAAAATCTATTGGTAGTTTAGTATTATATTAGGGGGTGTTTTTATTTGTTGGGGGCTTTTTTTATTTTCATTGGGATTCGGTTTAATTTTTTTTTATTTTTGATTATTTGGTTTATTATTTTATGTAATATTATTATTATTATTCTTTATTTATAAAGCGCAAACAGATTCCGCAGTGCTGTCCATGGGTAACAAAGATAAAAGGACAGTACAATATGAGACACCAGACAAAATGTAACAAACAATTACAGGGGGAATTGGGGGCCCTGTAGGAGGTGGGGACTGCAAAGGTGGGAATGATAATATTGTGGAGTTAGATGAGGGCAACTATTAGGCAAGTGGAATTCATTTTTTTAGTGAGTTGGGTGGTAAGCTTCTCTGAACAAGAAGGTCTTTATGGACCGTTTAAATGAGGAGAGGTTGGTGGAAAGACTGACAACTTGAGGAAGTGCGTTCCAGAGGGTTGGAGCCGCACAAGAGAAGTCCTGTAGTCTAGCATGGGAGGAGGTGATGGTAGAAGATGCAAGGAGCAGATCATTGTTGGATCTTAGGGGATGGGCTGGAGTATATTTGTTGATGAGTGAGGACAGGTAGGGGTGGGCTGCATTGGTAAGGGCTTTGTAGGTCAGAGTGAGAATTTTTAATTTAATTCTGCAGTGAATGAGGAGCCCGTGAAGGGACTCACAGAGGGGTGCAGCAGATACAGAGCATCGGGATAGGTGGATTAGCCTAGCAGAGGAATTTAGGATAGATTGAAGGGGGGAGAGGTGGGAGAGAGGAAGGCCATTTAGTAGGTTATTACAGTAGTCAAGCTGGGAAATTATCATCAGCATAGAGGTGATAGTTGAAGCCATAGATAATGATAAGTTTACCCAGTGAGGAAGTATAGAGAAGAGGATAGGGCCTAGAACAGAGCCTTGAGGTACTCTAACAGACAGAGGCAATGAAGAGAAGGAGTCACCAGCAAATGAGACAGAAAAAGACCTATTAGAGAGATAAGAGTGGATCCAGGAGAGGGCAATGTCACAGAGCTCAAGGGAGCTGAGAGTCTGTAGGAGGAGAGGATGGTCAACAGTGTCAAAGGCAGCAGACAGGTCAAGTAAGATAAGTATAGAGTAGTAGCCATTGTTTTTAAAAGAAATAAGGTCGTTAGTAACCTTGGTGAGGGATGATGGAAATGAACCAGTAGTAAGGGATCAGTTGAATATGTGAGTAAGGGCTGGAGTGAGGGTAGAAGACAGAGAAGGAATTAGATGTGAAGGGATAGGGTCAAGTGGGTAGGTAGTGAGGTGTGAGGAAAATATTAGGGAACTCACTTCATTCTCAGTGGTTGGAGGGAAGGTACTGATAGTGGTGGAGGGGGTGACCGGGGGCGGAGATGGAAGGTGGGATGTTACTTCGGATGGTGTTTTGTTGAAAAAGTAGTCTGCGCCGATTTTAAAATTGTTGTAATATTTTTCTGATGTTTGTAAATATTTTTTTATTTTTTGTAACTTAGTTCTTTTTTATTTTTTGTACTTTAGTTAGTTTATTTCATTGTAGTTATTTGTAGGTATTGTATTTAATTAATTTATTGATAGTGTAGTGTTAGGTTTAATTGTAGGTATTTTATTTAATTTATTTATTGATAGTGTAGTGTTAGGTTTAATTGTAACTTAGGTTAGGATTTATTTTACAGGTAATTTTGTAATTATTTTAACTATTTTAGCTATTAAATAGTTCTTAACTATTTAATAGCTATTGTACCTGGTTAAAATAAATACAAAGTTACCTGTAAAATAAATATTAATCCTAAAATAGCTATAATATAATTATAATTTATATTGTAGCTATATTAGGGTTTATTTTACAGGTAAGTATTTAGCTTTAAATAGGATTAATTTATTTAATAAGAGTTAATTAATTTCGTTAGATTTAAATTATATTTAAGTTAGGGGGGTGTTAGTGTTAGGGTTAGACTTAGCTTTAGGGGTTAATACATTTATTAGAATAATAGCGGTGAGCTCCAGTCGGCAGATTAGGGGTTAATGTTTGAAGTTAGGTATCGGCGATGTTAGGGAGGGCAGATTAGGGGTTAATAAGTGTAAGGTTAGGGGTCTTTAGACTCGGGGTACATGTTAGAGTGTTAGGTGCAGACGTAGGAAGTGTTTCCCCATAGCAAACAATGGGGCTGCGTTAGGAGCTGAACGCGGCTTTTTTGCAGGTGTTAGGTTTTTTTTTCAGCTCAAACAGCCCCATTGTTTCCTATGGGGGAATCGTGCACGAGCACGTTTTTGAAGCTGGCCGCTTCCGTAAGCAACTCTGGTATCGAGAGTTGAAGTTGCATTAAATATGCTCTACGCTCCTTTTTTGGAGCCTAACACAGCCATTCTGTGGACTCTCAATACCAGAGTTATTTAAAAGGTGCGGCCAGAAAAAAGCCAGCGTTAGCTACGCGGGTCGTTACCGACAAAACTCTAAATCTAGGCCAAAGTTTGTAGAATAAGATGCAAGATTATTAATTAATGTACTTGCTATTTTCATATTCATGTGGTTTGTGCCCTTTCCCTAAGTCTTACAAAATACTTTGAGGGACTTGCACAATCCAGATCTCTGCCCACAGCTCCCTATCCCCCCTCATAAAAAAACTGTAATTTGACCTTAGAGAGTAACATACTATTCTGTCCTCTCCCCTCACTGCTAAACCACAGCACATTTTCTAAAAAACAGATTGAAGAACCTTTTAACACCCATCATAGATATGTGTGTTTGTGTGTGTGTGTTTATCTATGTATGTGTATGTGTGTGTGTGTGTGTAGATATGTATGTATGTATCTATCTGTTTGTGTGTTTGTGTGTGTGTGTGTGTGTGTGTATGTCTGTGTGTGTGTATGTATGTCTGTGTGTGTGTATATGTCTGTGTGTGTATATATGTATGTCTGTGTGTGTGTATATGTCTGTGTGTGTATATATGTATGTCTGTGTGTGTGTCTATATGTATGAGTGTGTGTGTGTGTGTATGAAACCTGTTTTTTTAAGAATCTCCTTTGACGGAGGGGTAACATGTTATCTCTAGCTGTCATTAGTTTGCTGTACCATTTTAATGCATATCCATATACATCTGATATTTACAAGGCTTGACAAATGTATATTAAAATTAGGAAACAGATATTCTTGTATTCATATAAATGCTAGGAACCAGGGGTTTCATAACTAATTAAAAGGGACACTAAAGTCAAAATTAAACTTTCATAATTCAGATAGAGCATGCAATTTTAAGCAACTTTCTAATTTACTCCTATTATCAATTTTTCTTTGTTCTCTTGGCATTTTTATTTGAAAAAGGAATGTAAGCTTAGGAGATAGCCTATTTTTGGTTCAGAACCTGGGTTGCGATTCCCGTGGAATTATTTAGGAGTCTGCACTGGTTGGCTAAACTGCATGCCTGTCAAAAGCACTGAGATAAGGGGACAGTCTGCAGAGGCTTAGATACAAAGTAATTACAGAGGTAAAATGTGTATTATTATAACTGTGTTGGTTATGCAAAATTAGGGAATGGGTAATTAAGGGATTATTTAGTAATACCATACCATGATATGAATTACCAACTTTTTTTTTATCTAGCTACTTCCTGCTTGGTAATTGGGTCTGTCTGCAAGTTGACTTCAGAAACAGGTCAGGTCAACAATCATTAAAACAAAAGCAATAGCATTAAAAAAAAATCATTAAAAAAAATCATTAAAGAGAGGGGGCGGAGCCGGCACTGGATAGTGATGGCCGCACATTAGGTGAGCTCCGGAGCCTCAGCCTGAAAAAGTACAATGCAAGCTCTTAAAACCTGGTTCTCTCACTTGATAAACACAGTTTTATTGCGCCATACCTAAGTCAGAGCAGAGACTAACTACTAAAAGACCGCTCATGGGAGCTACGCGACTCGGCAGACACCTCCTAACAATCACAGGCCCCGTTTCACTAACCGGAAAAATAATCTGCATAAAAGTGCACTACAATTTATGGGCTAATACCGCTTGAGTCGTAAGCACGAAAGAAGACCCGCACTGAGTGAGAGATGCTGCCGTGAGAGGTAATCGGCCTTTTGCTGCACACAGGGGAATCCTGATCGCCGCTGGCGAGCGCCATCTTGGTGAGTCATACGCACTTAGGATTACAATGAGGCCTGCTCAGCTCGCGCTGAACATAAAGTAAGGCAGAAATAAAGGCATAAGGTCAGATAGAATAGCCCACCTTGCAGCGTGATATACAAAGGGGACTTTGAAGGCAAGGGCATCATGGATGTATACAATTAAAGGGACAGACTTTGGCAATAATCTAAATAGAGACACAAAATACCCAGCACATGTTTGGTAAAGGTAGAGTTTACAGATGACTTTCCCTCATACTCAATATATCCAGAAATGAAAGGATATCTACTCAGTTATTTATGCATATCAATGGGCCCCTCTAACAAAAACCTAGAACAAATGTTAGGTTAATCTATGCCCTTCCGGTTGGGATTGCTTGAAGCTGGAATTGCTTAAACAGAAAACTGCAAAAGTCTACATGAGAATGCAGATCTAATTCTTATATAGCTGTATTCGCCCTACAACATTACTATCACTGAGGCTAGAATCTAATATGAATTGCCACAGGGGGAACCTCTGTCTATAGCACAACTGATATTATATGCAATCTTTAGCAGTAATACCCTGAAGTGCAAACAGTGAATTACATTACAATTTCAACAAGATATCTGCTCCTGTTGTTATGACTGTCTAAAAATTTATATATTTTACTGCTGCCAACTATATTGAGGTATTCCTTATAGAAACCAACATACACTTGGAGCAAACTTCAAGTGCCACAGTGACATCTGCAATCAAAATGTCGCCAAAAAAAACCCCACAAAAAGTTAAACAAAACAAAAATGGGAACAGAAGCCATCCATCAATGGATAAATACCTTAAAGCAGCAGCTTTGCTCACACCACTAGATGACCCCATTACTCCGCAAAAATCTCAACGCCTACAATCATCTAGCTCTTCGGATTCCGCTTCAGATGGGGAAGATAATATGGTTTCTGTTCCACAATCAGTGATCTCCTCTATACCATCAAAGCAAGATTTTTCTTCACTCATTACACAAGTAAAGCAGTGTATTAAAGATGAAATATCAGAGCTGAAAAGAGATATCACAGAAATAGGGAATCGAGTTAACGTTTTGGAAGAACATGTTCAGGAACATGACTTATGCATTTCGAAAGTGAATGATCATCTGGACCTTCAAGACCAAACTGTTCGTCAGTTAGAAGATAAAATAGAGGACTTAGAGAATAGGTCCAGAAGGCAAAATATCAGGATACGTGGTATCCCAGAAACAGTCGACTCTTCAACTCTACAAGAATACCTACAATCCTTGTTCTCTCAGCTCAGAGACCCTACAGATAATTCTGAAGTAGGAATAGACAGAGCACATTGTGCCTTAAGATCCAGACCCCCTGAAGTGGCACCTCCCAGAGATGTGATCATAAAAATAACAAACTATCAAATGAAGGAACACCTCATGACAGCAGCTAGAGATAAGAGACCTATACAAAAAGATGGAGCTACTTTACAATTCTTCGCCGATTTATCGTCTAGAACTCTGGCCAGTAGAAAAGAACTCTCAAACCTCACAAAACATCTTCAAGCCAGAAACATACCCTACAGATGGGGTCATCCTTTCCAACTTACAGTCATCTGGAAAAATAGGAGAGCAAGTTGCTCATCTATCACAGAAATCGAAGATTGCTGCAGGAAGCTGGAAATTCCTCTACCAGATGGGGGCACTGTCAATGGGCAGGACTCTACTGCCACTTCTATCTCACAAACAACCCCTCTACCACAACGTAAGGAGTGGCAGATGGTTCGTAGTGGACGAACAAAGAACTCTTCTTCATCGGACTTCAAAGCTTAAGCTGGTGGACAGTATCCTTTTATAAGAAATGTTCTCTGTGTGTTTTAGGTTACCAGAGTGAGCAAAGCCTCACGTATATTAATATAAGAGACCTCAGGATGGCTTCAAAGGTCTTATCATGGACACTAGTTATTCGTATCTTAAGATCTCATGTCAGCTGAAAAATTGACAGGTTAGATAGAATGTCATATACATAGCTGTACTTCGAGGGCTGAATGTTTTCCTTGCGGGAATTCATTACCATTTCCCTCTATTGTTTATATAGAGTTAAAAATGTTTATGTTTTTCATGTCTTTATGTTCTATTATGTTGTTATAGTTTTTATTGTTAGACTGTTTATAGGTTTCATACTGCAGAGACGAAACATCACGCACGGGATCAACATGTTATATGAGAACAGTGTAGGAGCTGATAAGGTAACACCATGACAGACAAAAATATTCAATTTGTAACACAAAATGTAAAGGGTTTCAATGTCCCTAATAAAAGATCGCTAGCTATGAGAGACATAGCACAAAAGGGAGGGGAGATCGTAGGTTTGCAGGAAACACACTTCAAAAGAGGCTCCATCCCCAAATATTTCTATAATAACTTCCCTCAACACTTCCATAGTTCTCACCCAAAGAAAAAGATAAATGGAGTGAGTATTCTCATACGTAGCTCCATACCCTTCCAATTAATTGACCAGAAAAAAGACACAGATGGCAGGTTCTTGGCGGTGTGCAGTGTCCTTTATAACAAAGTAGTCACGCTAGTTAATATTTATGCTCCCAATCAAAAACAAGCAGCCTTCTATAAATCAATAATACCCCTAATACAAGACATACAAAAGGGCCAGTTGATAGTTATGGGAGATTTTAACTTGCCTTTTAATCCTAAACTGGACAGCTCCAACCCAAATATACACATTGCACATAACACGCTTAAAGCCATGTGGAATCTTGTTAAGACACTTGGACTACATGACCCATGGAGAGTAGCCAACCCGGAACGGAGAGATTACACCTTTTTCTCTAGCCCAAACAAATCCCATTCAAGGATTGACTATATTTTTCTAGATCACATTACTCTATCCCACGCAATCACAACGAATATTACACATACTGCATGGTCAGATCATTCTATGGTCAGATGCTCTATCAATTGGCCATCAGCCCCAATCAGAGAATTTAGTTGGAGATTAGATGAATCCTTGCTTCTAGATCCAGAGACACATAAGACTCTGGAGACTGAATTACAAGAATTTTTTCATAGAAATGTCCAAGTAGGTATGCCACCAGCAACAGTGTGGGAAACACATAAAAGTTACATAAGAGGCTTACTGATCAAAATTAGAGCCAAAAAAATAAAAAAACAGAGGGAGGAATACCAGCACATTGCCAGGGAAATCACACAACTAGATTACTTGCACAAACTCCATCCACAAAATGACTCTATTTTCCAACAATTAAAATTTTATAGATCGAAATTAACTTCTCACTTACATATCAAAGCCCAAGGAATTGCTTTCAAACTTAAACAGAAATTTTATAGTGAGGCCGGGAAGCCTGGCAGACAGTTGGCTAGACTGCTTAAAACCAAACAAGCAAAAACTTATATTCATACAATTAATAACTCTAGAGGGGAGAAAGTAGAAGATACCAAACAGATAGCAGACGCATTTAAACAATATTACCACACACTATATAACCTCTTCCCTAACAGGTCCCAAACAGATCACAAAAATAAATGCAACGAATATCTAGAGACAGTTAAGGCCCCGACCATATCAGAAAAGGATAGTGAGATGCTGCAGGCCCCAATAAGCTATAAGGAAATCAGCGAGGCAATAAAATCATTAAAACCTGAAAAGGCTCCTGGCCCAGACGGGTTCTCGGGTTCTTACTATAAATTATATTCACATCTATTGACACCCCACCTACTAAATACCTTTCAACAAATTGACAAAGGGGACGTTCTACCGGAAACAATGTTACAAGCAGTTATCACAGTCCTTCCCAAACCGGGGAAAAAGCCCAACACCCCAGCTAATTTTCGACCTATTTCTTTACTGAACCTCGATTTAAAAATTTTTGCCAAGGTTTTGGCCACTAGGCTGAATGTTCTTCTCCCATCATTAATCTCCCCAGACCAAGTGGGTTTTGTGCCGAGGAGGGAGGCCCGGGACAATACTGTGAAACTTTTAAATATTATAGAATTTATCAATAAGAACAGAATACCTTCAGTGTTATTATCTACGGACGCTGAGAAAGCATTCGATAGACTAGATTGGACCTTTCTGGAATCAGTACTCACTAAATTTAATATACTAACAGCATTTACAAACAAAATTATGGCCCTATATTCCTTCCCCACAGCTCAAATTAGAATAAATGGTACTCTCTCTGAACAATTTGAAATCCGAAATGGTACCCGACAGGGCTGCCCACTGTCCCCTCTACTATTTATATTATCACTAGAAATTTTTGCATGCAAAATTAGACTAAATGAAAACATTAAAGGTATAACTGTTGAAAACAGAGAATATAAGTTATCCATGTTTGCAGATGATGTTCTGATGTCTCTGTCAAGTCCCTCGAGGTCTCTCCCCGCGGTGCAAAAGGAACTGAAAGAGTATGGGAAAGTATCAAACTTTTCAGTAAACACTAATAAATCAGAACTTTTGCCACTACATATACTTCCAAATACTATCACTATTATACAAAATAAATGTGCTTTCGCGATTCAGACGAAAGCCATAAAATACTTGGGTATACATTTAACAAGCAGTTTGGACTCAATTCGCACAATCAACTACACTAGGCTATTAAAAACAATCTCTAATCAGGCCTCGTCCTGGATGTCTAAGAATATATCTTGGATAGGGAGAGTGAATACGGTTAAGATGGTACTTTTGCCAAAAGTCTTGTATATATTACAAACCTTACCCCTACCACACACACTCACATATATACAAAAAATACAAAAAATAATGCACAGCTTTATATGGAAAGGGAAACCGCCAAGAGTATCCAAAGCCTCACTGTATGCTAATAAAGACTCGGGAGGACTGGGAGTCCCTAATATATTATTATATAAACAAGCTATTTCCCTACAAAGAATTTTAGAATGGAGTAGAAATAATGGTTGTGACTCTAAACACTGGATACAATTAGAACATGACATCTCAGGGGTACCACAACTAGGAGGTATGTGCTGGTTACCTACAGCTTTAGCTAAATCTCAGAACACCTTCACAGCCACAGTAGTGTCGACTATATCGGATTGGAAATACATCCGAGATAGGTATAAGGGAATCTCCAGTGTCCACTCGCCTTTGACACCAATTCTAGCTAACCCGGAGTTCTTAGAAGGCCAGAATCATAATACAGAGGGTGACAATAGTTTAAAGGGACATATACCAGTCGCAATATTACTCAGGGGGGGGAAATTGCTGCCTATTGATGACTTAAAAGAAGTGGGTGGTCGGTTTTTTGGTATCACCAGACATGTCACCAGACATGTCACTACATCATGACACACAGGAACAGAACAATGATGACAAGGCCCTTGACGATATTTGAACAAATGTGTCTGTCTAGCTCTGCACCAAAAGGGATTATCTCTTCTATTTATAAATTATTGCTCTCACCCACAATACCCAATACCCATAATTATGTGAAAAGTTGGGAGAGAGACCTACTGGGACCTCAAGATCCAAAGATATGGGAAAATATATTTAGGACCATAGCTCACTCAGCACACACAACTGCAACATTAGAAACAAATTACAAAGTATTGTTTCGTTGGTATCTAACACCAAATAGAATGAAACATCTCTTTCCTTCAGCCAATGAAAAATGTTGGAGATGTAAGAAGGAAAAAGGCACTATGGGCCACATTTGGTGGTCCTGTCCTACAATAAACGCATATTGGGGAAAGATAATAGATGAAATAAAACTGGCTTTAGCTTGCAATGTTGTCCTTTCACCCCAAAGTTGCCTATTCAATATGCTAAGTAATATTAAATGTAAAATAAGAAGGAACCTTGGACATATAATGCTTAATTCAGCCAAACAGCTCTTAGCAGCTGCGTGGCGAACTGACAAGATCCCTACAATAGATGAGTGGAGGGAGAAGGTGAAGGGAGCCCTGTTGCTAGAAAGATACTATTATTTTAAAACAAACCAGATGGCATTATACAACGACATGTGGTTTTACTGGGAGTCTTATTTCGGAGCTATTAAACAACATTAAATACATATAGTGAAGATAACAAGTTCTTTAACCACCTGATTAGCCAAGCCCGAACACTAGCTAGATAAGAATAAGAATAGGCGCTCTCTGCAGGAGGTAGATGTTTCGTGTTTTTTGTTATATTTATGTTATTGTAATCACATGTTAATACTAATGCTAACGCTGTGATCATGACTAAATCAAACCTCAGAGTCTCATCAAAGTAGTAATTCTAATAAATTGCGAGGAGCAATGAATCTAGCGGATTGTGAAAGAGGACTTAGATCACAACAACTGAATTACCAAATTGGACAAATGACTGTGAGTTTGTTTATTCTTTCATTGAAATGTCAAGCAAATATGTAATCACAGCGTTGATGTTGCACTTTTATATTCTGTATTGGATTTATCTATGAAAATTTCAATAAAAAACTAATAAAGAAAAAAAAAAAAAACATTAAAAAACCCCCAGAAGTATTAGGTTAGTACAATAAAAAGGTATCATTGCATACCGCATTACTCTGGTATTTTGGAATCCCATTTATGTATTTTTATTTAGTTTATTTTCAGTGGTATGACTTAGTGGTAAAAATTATTAGTGCCCCCCCAGTTTGACTGTGGTATCCTATGTGCCCCCCTATATTTTTTTCCTAGAGTCGCCACTGCATTTCCATAAGCCGTTTTTTGAGAGAAGCTATTAGCTACAACATCACACGTGACACGGAAGTATCAGAACCGTTATCCTAAGTGTACCAGCTGACACCTCCACAAGGCCGTGTTTTGGAAGCAGCCATTGGTCAAAGATCAACACGAGATGTAGGAGCGTCTAAACAGCACTTTGGCTACTCGACACAGGTAAATGGAGACGTGTGAAACCTGGAAGGACCTGGGTGAGGACCGATAACGACAAAACCTCCTGAAAGTAAGAAAAACGCTTTTATTTCTTCTTCCCCTACACCCACAAAGAGTGGGAGTCCTGACAAGCAGGGAATAGTTGTCAGGTCTGATGAGGGGAGAATTACTTGTTTCCACACACTGCTCAGAGTTTAGAAGCAGTGGCTTCAGGATTAAATATCCAATTTAAGTGGCATATTCAAGACTTTTGGGCTTTTCATATGGTGTTGTTTTACTTAATAAGTGTATTATTGTTTTAATTTGATTTTTAAATATATTTATATATATTTTGGGGGATTTAGTTTACATTTTTGAGATAATACTATTACTATCTCTCTGAAAGTGTATTTTAAGTATATTTTAGGTGTTCACAGTGACCGGTCACTTGCATCTTATTAAATAGTATATGAATTTTAATAGTATTGTGCTAATAAATATTTTTCTAACTGAAATATTTGGTGTAAATAGAATTCTATCCTTCCTCTGGTTAAGATTTTATTTAGCTTTGTAAGCGCTGTTTCATATCCCCCTGTTTTTCTTCTTGTTATTTATTTACAGCTTACTGGGATAGCTGTATACTGGAATAGCTTAAATTATCGTTGGGGTTGCGCTGTGGTAATCTCTTAATGATTCAATAAATACAACTACAGACCCTGAAAAACAATAAACGGATCCCTGGCACACTGGGGAAGCACATGAAGTCGGCTTAACTCTGGGACCAGCGTGAAAACATAATTTATGTAAGAACTTACCTGATAAATTCATTTCTTTCATATTAGCAAGAGTCCATGAGCTAGTGACGTATGGGATATACATTCCTACCAGGAGGGGCAAAGTTTCCCAAACCTCAAAATGCCTATAAATACACCCCTCACCACACCCACAATTCAGTTTAACGAATAACCAAGAAGTGGGGTGATAAAAAAGTGCGAAAGCATATAAAATAAGGAATTGGAATAATTGTGCTTTATACAAAAAATCATAACCACCACAAAAAAGGGCGGGCCTCATGGACTCTTGCTAATATGAAACAAATGAATTTATCAGGTAAGTTCTTACATAAATTATGTTTTCTTTCATGTAATTAGCAAGAGTCCATGAGCTAGTGACGTATGGGATAATGATTACCCAAGATGTGGATCTTTCCACACAAGAGTCACTAGAGAGGGAGGGATAAAATAAAGACAGCCAATTCCTGCTGAAAATAATCCACACCCAAAATAAAGTTTAATGAAAAACATAAGCAGAAGATTCAAACTGAAACCGCTGCCTGAAGTACTTTTCTACCAAAAACTGCTTCAGAAGAAGAAAATACATCAAAATGGTAGAATTTAGTAAAAGTATGCAAAGAGGACCAAGTTGCTGCTTTGCAAATCTGATCAATCGAAGCTTCATTCCTAAACGCCCAGGAAGTAGAAACTGACCTAGTAGAATGAGCTGTAATCCTCTGAGGCTGAGTTTTACCCGACTCAACATAGGCAAGATGAATTAAAGATTTCAACCAAGATGCCAAAGAAATGGCAGAAGCTTTCTGGCCTTTTCTAGAACCGGAAAAGATAACAAATAGACTAGAAATCTTACGGAAAGACTTAGTAGCTTCAACATAATATTTCAAAGCTCTAACAACATCCAAAGAATGCAACGATTTCTCCTTAGAATTCTTAGGATTAGGACATAATGAAGGAACCACAATTTCTCTACTAATGTTGTTGGAATTCACAACTTTAGGTAAAAAAAAAAAAGAAGTTCGCAACACCGCCTTATCCTGATGAAAAATCAGAAAAGGAGACTCACAAGAAAGAGCAGATAATTCAGAAACTCTTCTGGCAGAAGAGATTGCCAAAAGGAACAAAACTTTCCAAGAAAGTAATTTAATGTCCAATGAATGCATAGGTTCAAACGGAGGAGCTTGAAGAGCCCCCAGAACCAAATTCAAACTCCAAGGAGGAGAAATTGACTTAATGACAGGTTTTATACGAACCAAAGCTTGTACAAAACAATGAATATCAGGAAGAATAGCAATCTTTCTGTGAAAAAGAACAGAAAGAGCAGAGATTTGACCTTTCAAGGAACTTGCGGACAAACCCTTATCTAAACCATCCTGAAGAAACTGTAAAATTCTCGGTATTCTAAAAGAATGCCAAGAAAAATGATGAGAAAGACACCAAGAAATATAAGTCTTCCAGACTCTATAATATATCTCTCTAGATACAGATTTACGCGCCTGTAACATAGTATTAATCACAGAGTCAGAGAAACCTCTTTGACCAAGAATCAAGCGTTCAATCTCCATACCTTTAAATTTAAGGATTTCAGATCCTGATGGAAAAAAGGACCTTGCGACAGAAGGTCTGGTCTTAACGGAAGAGTCCACGGTTGGCAAGAGGCCATCCGGACCAGATCCGCATACCAAAACCTGTGAGGCCATGCCGGAGCTACCAGCAGAACAAACGAGCATTCCTTCAGAATCTTGGAGATTACTCTTGGAAGAAGAACTAGAGGCGGAAAGATATAGGCAGGATGATACTTCCAAGGAAGTGATAATGCATCCACTGCCTCCGCCTGAGGATCCCGGGATCTGGACAGATACCTGGGAAGTTTCTTGTTTAGATGAGACGCCATCAGATCTATTTCTGGAAGTTCCCACATTTGAACAATCTGAAGAAATACCTCTGGGTGAAGAGACCATTCGCCCGGATGCAACGTTTGGTGACTGAGATAATCCGCTTCCCAATTGTCTATACCTGGGATATGAATCGCAGAGATTAGACAGGAGCTGGATTCCGCCCAAACCAGAATTCGAGATACTTCTTTCATAGCCAGAGGACTGTGAGTCCCTCCTTGATGATTGATGTATGCCACAGTTGTGACATTGTCTGTCTGAAAACAAATGAACGATTCTCTCTTCAGAAGAGGCCAAAACTGAAAAGCTCTGAAAATTGCACGGAGTTCCAAAATATTGATCGGTAATCTCACCTCCTGAGATTCCCAAACTCCTTGTGCCGTCAGAGATCCCCACACAGCTCCCCAACCCGTGAGACTTGCATCTGTTGAAATTACAGTCCAGGTCGGAAGCACAAAAGAAGCCCCCTGAATTAAACAATGGTGATCTGTCCACCACGTTAGAGAGTGTCGTACAATCGGTTTTAAAGATATTATTTGAGATATCTTTGTGTAATCCTTGCACCATTGATTCAGCATACAGAGCTGAAGAGGTCGCATGTGAAAACGAGCAAAGGAGATCGCGTCCGATGCAGCAGTCATAAGACCTAGAATTTCCATGCATAAGGCTACCGAAGGGAATGATTGTGACTGAAGGTTTCGACAAGCTGAATTCAATTTTAGACATCTCTTGTCTGTTAAAGACAGAGTCATGGACACTGAATCTATCTGGAAACCCAGAAAGGTCACCCTTGTCTGAGGAATCAATGAACTTTTTGGTAAATTGATCCTCCAACCATGATCTTGAAGAAACAACACAAGTCGATTCGTATGAGATTCTGCTAAATGTAAAGACTGAGCAAGTACCAAGATATCGTCCAAATAAGGAAATACCACAATACCCTGAACTGGAACTGGCATAATTACTCCAGCCAACTCTAGATCTGAAACACAATTCAGAAATGCTTGAGCTTTAACTGGATTTACTGGGACACGGGAAAGAAAAAATCTCTTTGCAGGAGGTCTCATCTTGAAACCAATTCTGTACCCTTCTGAAACAATGTTCTGAATCCAAAGATTGTGAACAGAATTGAACCAAATTTCTTTGAAAAAACGTAACCTGCCCCCTACCAGCTGAGCTGGAATGAGGGCCGCACCTTCATGTGGACTTAGAAGCAGGCTTTGCCTTTCTAGCAGGCTTGGATTTATTCCAGACTGGAGATGGTTTCCAAACTGAAACTGCTCCTGAGGATGAAGGATCAGGCTTTTGTTCTTTGTTGAAACGAAAGGAACGAAAACGATTATTAGCCCTGTTTTTACCCTTAGATTTTTTATCCTGTGGTAAAAAAGTTCCTTTCCCACCAGTAACAGTTGAGATAATAGAATCCAACTGAGAACCAAATAATTTGTTACCCTGGAAAGAAATGGAAAGTAGAGTTGATTTAGAAGCCATATCAGCATTCCAAGTCTTAAGCCATAAAGCTCTTCTAGCTAAAATAGCTAGAGACATAAACCTGACATCAACTCTAATAATATCAAAAATGGCATCACAGATAAAATTATTAGCATGCTGAAGAAGAATAATAATATCATGAGAATCATGATCTGTTACTTGTTGCGCTAAAGTTTCCAACCAAAAAGTTGAAGCTGCAGCAACATCAGCCAATGATATAGCAGGTCTAAGAAGATTACCTGAACACAGATAAGCTTTTCTTAGAAAGGATTCAATTTTCCTATCTAAAGGATCCTTAAACGAAGTACCATCTGACGTAGGAATAGTAGTACGTTTAGCAAGGGTAGAAATAGCCCCATCAACTCTAGGGATTTTGTCCCAAAATTCTAATCTGTCAGACGGCACAGGATATAATTGCTTAAAACGTTTAGAAGGAGTAAATGAATTACCCAATTTATCCCATTCTTTGGAAATTACTTCAGAAATAGCATTAGGAACAGGAAAAACTTCTGGAATAACCACAGGAGATTTAAATACCTTATCTAAACGTTTAGAATTAGTATCAAGAGGACCAGAATCCTCTATTTCTAAAGCAATTAGTACTTCTTTAAGTAAAGAACGAATAAATTCCATTTTAAATAAATATGAAGATTTATCAGCATCAATCTCTGAGACAGAATCCTCTGAACCAGAAGAGTCATCAGAATCAGAATGATGATGTTCATTTAAAAATTCATCTGTAGGGAGAGAAGTTTTAAAAGATTTTTTATGTTTACTAGAAGGAGAAATAACAGACATAGCCTTCTTGATGGATTCAGAAACAAAATCTCTTATGTTATCAGGAACATTCTGAACCTTAGATGTTGAAGGAACTGCAACAGGCAATGGTACTTTACTAAAGGAAATATTATCTGCATTAACAAGTTTGTCATGACAATTAATACAAACAACAGCCGGAGGAATAGCTACCAAAAGTTTACAGCAGATACACTTAGCTTTGGTAGGTCCAGCACTAGACAGCGATTTTCCTGAAGTATCTTCTGACTCAGATGCAACGTGAGACATCTTGCAATATGTAAGAGAAAAAACAACATATAAAGCAAAATTGATCAAATTCCTTAAATGACAGTTTCAGGAATGGGAAAAAATGCCAAAGAACAAGCTTCTAGCAACCAGAAGCAATGAAAAATGAGACTTAAATAATGTGGAGACAAAAGCGACGCCCATATTTTTTTAGCGCCAAATAAGACGCCCACATTATTTGGCGCCTAAATGCTTTTGGCGCCAAAAATGACGCCACTTCCGGAACGCCGACATTTTTGGCGCAAAATAACGTCAAAAAATGACGCAACTTCCGGCGACACGTATGACGCCGGAAACGGAAAAGATTTTTTGTGCCAAAAAAGTCCGCGCCAAGAATGACGCAATAAAATGAAGCATTTTCAGCCCCCGCGAGCCTAACAGCCCACAGGGAAAAAGTCAAATTTTTGAAGGTAAGAAAAAATGAATAATTCAAATGCATTATCCCAAATATGAAACTGACTGTCTGAAAATAAGGAATGTTGAACATTCTGAGTCAAGGCAAATAAATGTTTGAATACATATATTTAGAACTTTATAAACAAAGTGCCCAACCATAGCTTAGAGTGTCACAGAAAATAAGATTTACTTACCCCAGGACACTCATCTACATGTTTGTAGAAAGCCAAACCAGTACTGAAACGAGAATCAGCAGAGGTAATGGTATATAAATAAGAGTATATCGTCGATCTGAAAAGGGAGGTAAGAGATGAATCTCTACGACCGATAACAGAGAACCTATGAAATAGACCCCGTAGAAGGAGATCACTGCATTCAAATAGGCAATACTCTCCTCACATCCCTCTGACATTCACTGCACGCTGAGAGGAAAACCGGGCTCCAACTTGCTGCGGAGCGCATATCAATGTAGAATCTAGCACAAACTTACTTCACCACCTCCATAGGAGGCAAAGTTTGTAAAACTGAATTGTGGGTGTGGTGAGGGGTGTATTTATAGGCATTTTGAAGTTTGGGAAACTTTGCCCCTCCTGGTAGGAATGTATATCCCATACGTCACTAGCTCATGGACTCTTGCTAATTACATGAAAGAAACCGGAGATAGAAAAGCTGCTGGTGTAAGCGTCACTCCATGTGGCTGGCTAGGAAGCAAGAAGTGGAGCTCAACAGCAATCTCTGACTGGCCGCCTGGGAGCGACAACACCAGGGGTCACATCTGCATCAAGTGGCATATTCCCATTTAGGCACTAAATTGTACAGGGGCACAGGCGGTGGGCACATCTTGCTCTATACTCACTAAGCACATGGTGTATGGAAGAATATTCTAAACTGCACTGACAACCTCAAGTATGCTGCAGACAGAATACAAATCTTCCTGACACTACCCACCCTGTTGACTCTCAAATTCCCCTGACTAGTAAATAAGATGTTACTCTACATTTGATGACTCAAGGGACAAATTATATCTCAACAGCCATTGTTATATTAACCCAGTGATGCCTACTTATCCTCACTACACAAGCTCTTACTATAGCAGGAGAAAACAACTCAGAGTGACTATATCCTATTATTGCAGGACATAGCAATATCAGCTACAATTATACCTAGATATATTCCAATGCTGAATTGAACAGGAGATGATTTGTCAATCCTTATATCAAGATACTTACTATCCTTTACTTTCTAAACTAAGTGATTTTCCTGGCACTTTGCACTTCATTCAGTAATTCCGACTAAGCAACTGTAGCTAACACCAGCATAAGTGGAACAATACTGTCATCTTGTGGTGACTTACTAGTACTACCTCTACTGTCCCAAAATATAATCTTAAAAGGAGACCAAAATCTTAATTGAATATGTCTGTTAAAAAATCCTCCAGACCTGACAAACTGGCAAATCCTCATCAGTGAATTCATATTTTAAACCCAATAAATTAGATAAAACTGATGAAATTATGGGTGGAGTTGAAGATGATAATATAGAAAATGACATCTCCTCTGACACCGTTACCGATGCAACTCCATAAACTAGAACTGATCTCCACTCACTGGTGTCTAAACAAGATATCACTAACAGCTTTAACAAATTATGGGACAAAATAGACACAATGCATCAGTCTGTAACATCAAAGAGAAAATTATTAAAGCGCCAAAAGGACAAAGGCTGGGTCTAAGTGAAAATATATAATTTATTACAATAAATATAGAAAACAATTAAAATATGTCTGGAGTACATAAAAATATATAAATTATATATATATCCTGGATCCAAGATTTAACAATAAGTAAAACAATAAATAAAAGCAATAAGTAAAAACAGATGTATCAAAAACTTGATTTGATCAGTACTTCGAATGGTTTGGAAATCTGATTTGTTGTGAGCAATGGTACAAGCTGTGTATCTTAATGAGTGGCTGTCTAATTATGTCGAC
Organism: Bombina bombina; assembly: GCF_027579735.1. Lineage (NCBI taxonomy): Eukaryota > Metazoa > Chordata > Amphibia > Anura > Bombinatoridae > Bombina > Bombina bombina. Next base: position 46,823,884 of record NC_069502.1, on the reverse strand, counting down.
AGTGCTAAGGAGGGTAGATTGAATGTTGTTTGATAGAGTGTGAGTGCTCTTGTAACAAATTGGTGTGAAAAAAATAATAATAAATTGGTGTGAAAAAAGTTGAAAAGATGGTGCTAACAAAGGTTAACAAAGAATAGTGTAAACCAACGATGTAAACACAACCAGCAATCCTTAGATTGTGTAGTGTAAGTGTGCAATTTGGTGATTCAAGTGTTAGAACATAATGGCAAACTCCAAAAAAGCCATATAAAAATATAATTTATACAAAAAATCCAAAAATCCAAAATGGTCCTGAGAAAAGTGAACAGTCAAACAACAATGGAGAATGTCAGATTAGAAAAATTAAAATTAAAAAATGAAAAAATGAAGAAATGTACTTGTATGTCCCAAATAGATGTGGTGGTATTCCTCCCAGTGTTTTTTTCAAGTGTGAGATGTAGATAGGACTCCTAAGTGATGACCCAATCGGTCAGTTCAGTGTTCTGCCATATTGATCCTTTCTGTCAAAGAAACAAGAACAATAATAGTGCAGACGTTTTACAAAATAGCTCCCTATCAGAGTATCACTTACCTGTCAAATTGTATTGTACCATTGTAATAAATGATATATTTTCACTTAGACCCAGCCTTTGTCCTTTTGGCGCTTTAATAATTTTCTCTTTGATTATCCACTTCCCTGACCGCTAGGGGTCAATTTATTAGAGCCAAGGGTCCCTTTAGCATTAGGCGCTTAGTGTCCACCCAAGATCAGTCTGTAACAGCCAGCCTAACAGAAATAAAGCAAGATTTGATAGATTTGAGCTCTAGGGTAGAGACACTAGGAGAACACAAAGACACACTTGTAGAGGACATGGAGATGTTAACACAACAAGTCTCTCAACAACAACAAACAATAAAAGATATACTAGATAAAATGGAGGACATGGAAAACAGGAGCAGACGGTGTAATATACAATAAAAATGTATTCCAGAATCTATACTAACAACTGACCTACATAATTATCTGCAACAACTCTTTGCTGCTATCACAGGTGAATCCAAACAGGAGGAATACTCAATAAAAAGAGCGCACAGAGCCCTAAGGGCCACATCAAAATCAGATGGATCTCCAAAATATATCATCACAAAACTCCTCAAGTACCAGGACAAGGAAAAGATAATAAAAGCAGCAATGAAACATCCAACATTTAAGTTTCAAGGTAGTGTGATCCAGTTCTTCCAAGACCTAAGTGGTTGCATGCTACAAAAAAGCAGACTACACCCAGTAACCTCCTTGCTGTGGAAACATCAAGTCCCTTACAGATGGGGATTCCCATTTGTACTATACATCAATAAGTATGGTAAATCCTATGCTATTAAAGGAATAGACACTCCTGACCTACCAAACACAACTCTTTAACAAGATTTATCACCTTCACAGGATTCAGCTATCAAATCACAGATCACAGGGAACTTTACTCTTGTTTCAGATATACAAGATGCGCCAACCAATGGATGTAATTTTCTAAAAAGGGATCTAGTCTACCACTACATTGAAATTTCTGAAATGAGGCAGGAGGACATTAAACATATTAAACAATAATGCCATAAACTGGAGAAACATCACTGTGAGGAAGGATGAAATAGGATCATCAACAGACATTTTCAGAGTTCTTTAGATAAAAGTAAACTTAACCACTATATCTCGCGGTAGGTTAATAATATGTTCTCAACTTAAGTGCCAGCTCTTTGCTTCTTTTAAACAGTTCACCTTCATAAAGTCCTTCCATTTCATTTATCTTTTTTCTGCTGTCGTTTGATATAATTAATTCATCTATTTTTTTTCATTGTCTGTTCTATAAGATCTTGTTTCACAGTAGACAGTCTAAGAGCTTGCTTCCATTGAGCCGTAATTCCATTTGTGTGCACTCGCAAATCGATAAATATGCAGTCGGAAGCAAAATCATTTATCGACTGCTTCCAACGGCCTGTTATAACCCAATTTCAGCAACCGGACTCCGGCTGCCTAAAACATTATTGTGTCCCATACAAAGTATAGAAAGCCGCTAATCTTTAAATAATACCCGGTTTCCAATACCCACGCGCAATTGCCCAAAATTCCTAATCTAAAAATTAACAAAATATAAAAAATGTAAAAAAAGCCTAACTCTAACCCCCAGATAGGTACTCACAGTTCCTGAAGTCCGGCGGTGAAGTCTTTTTCCAAGCGGCGACCTCTTTTATCTTCATCCAGGACCGCGGAACTGAAGACCGGCAACCGTGGAACCATGGAGCGTGGAGGATCCTCTTCATATGATCGCCGCTGTACACTGAATAGTGAATTCAAGGTACGCGATTAAATATGGTGTCCCTTGCTTTCCTATTGGCTGATTTGATTCTTCAAATTCAAATCAGCCAATAGGATGAGAGCTACTGAAATCCTATTGACTGATTTGAACTAAATTTCCTCCATGCTCCATGGCTCAGCTGTCGCCGGTCCTGCTCCACGCTCATCTCAGCTCCACGCCGGCTTGGTCCTGGATAAAGAAGGAAAAGGTCCCCGCTTGGAAAATGTCGGCCTCTTGGAAGAAGACTTCACCGCCTGGAACAGGACCTTCTCTGTCGGACTTCAGAAACTGTGAGTACCCATTTGTGGCTTAGATTTAGGCTTTTCTTTTTGCTGGGGGGATTTGTTTTTTTTTTAGATTAGGGATTTATTGGGCACTCTTAAAAGAGCTGAATGCCCTTTTAAGGGCAGTAAAAGAGCTGAATGCCCTTTTAAGGGCAATGCCCATACAATTGCCCCTTTAGGGGCAATGGGTAGTTTAGATATTTTTAGTGTTAGTCTTTTTTATTTTGGGGGGTTTGGTGGGTGGGGGTTTTACTGTTAGAGGGGGTCTTAGTATTTTTTAAGGTAAAAGAGCTGTTAAACTTATGGCAATGCCCTCCAAAAGGCTCTTTTAAAATCTATTGGTAGTTTAGTATTATATTAGGGGGTGTTTTTATTTGTTGGGGGCTTTTTTATTTTCATTGGGATTCGGTTTAATTTTTTTTATTTTTGATTATTTGGTTTATTATTTTATGTAATATTATTATTATTATTCTTTATTTATAAAGCGCAAACAGATTCCGCAGTGCTGTCCATGGGTAACAAAGATAAAAGGACAGTACAATATGAGACACCAGACAAAATGTAACAAACAATTACAGGGGGAATTGGGGGCCCTGTAGGAGGTGGGGACTGCAAAGGTGGGAATGATAATATTGTGGAGTTAGATGAGGGCAACTATTAGGCAAGTGGAATTCATTTTTTTAGTGAGTTGGGTGGTAAGCTTCTCTGAACAAGAAGGTCTTTATGGACCGTTTAAATGAGGAGAGGTTGGTGGAAAGACTGACAACTTGAGGAAGTGCGTTCCAGAGGGTTGGAGCCGCACAAGAGAAGTCCTGTAGTCTAGCATGGGAGGAGGTGATGGTAGAAGATGCAAGGAGCAGATCATTGTTGGATCTTAGGGGATGGGCTGGAGTATATTTGTTGATGAGTGAGGACAGGTAGGGGTGGGCTGCATTGGTAAGGGCTTTGTAGGTCAGAGTGAGAATTTTTAATTTAATTCTGCAGTGAATGAGGAGCCCGTGAAGGGACTCACAGAGGGGTGCAGCAGATACAGAGCATCGGGATAGGTGGATTAGCCTAGCAGAGGAATTTAGGATAGATTGAAGGGGGGAGAGGTGGGAGAGAGGAAGGCCATTTAGTAGGTTATTACAGTAGTCAAGCTGGGAAATTATCATCAGCATAGAGGTGATAGTTGAAGCCATAGATAATGATAAGTTTACCCAGTGAGGAAGTATAGAGAAGAGGATAGGGCCTAGAACAGAGCCTTGAGGTACTCTAACAGACAGAGGCAATGAAGAGAAGGAGTCACCAGCAAATGAGACAGAAAAAGACCTATTAGAGAGATAAGAGTGGATCCAGGAGAGGGCAATGTCACAGAGCTCAAGGGAGCTGAGAGTCTGTAGGAGGAGAGGATGGTCAACAGTGTCAAAGGCAGCAGACAGGTCAAGTAAGATAAGTATAGAGTAGTGGCCATTGTTTTTAAAAGAAATAAGGTCGTTAGTAACCTTGGTGAGGGATGATGGAAATGAACCAGTAGTAAGGGATCAGTTGAATATGTGAGTAAGGGCTGGAGTGAGGGTAGAAGACAGAGAAGGAATTAGATGTGAAGGGATAGGGTCAAGTGGGTAGGTAGTGAGGTGTGAGGAAAATATTAGGGAACTCACTTCATTCTCAGTGGTTGGAGGGAAGGTACTGATAGTGGTGGAGGGGGTGACCGGGGGCGGAGATGGAAGGTGGGATGTTACTTCGGATGGTGTTTTGTTGAAAAAGTAGTCTGCGCCGATTTTAATGAATATGTCTGATGTCACCTGCATATAGAGACCCCTCTTTACATCAGTCACAATATCAGCTAAACCTCTGTTTAAGGTCACTGAGATCAGACCCTCATCTAACCACCCCCCAGCAGGGACCTGTTTATCACCTCTCTGTGTGACCTCATTATCTCCCTTCTCAGCACCACAAAAGTCATCTCTGTTTAATTCCTGTTCTTGTAGGACAGTTAATGGGTCAGTCATGTTGTACAGCTCCTCAATGTGACACATCTTCCTGGTCAGCTCGTCCTTCTCTTTTTCCAGCTGCTGGATCAGATCAGAGATTGTGAGTAAAACCTGCTGCTGCTGCTGCTGGGTGATGTCACTCAGGACTCGCTTCTCTAGGTCTTCCAGCTGTTTCCTGATGTCCCTAATCAGGGCAGTCAGTCTCTCTGTTACACCAGCTGCTTTCTCTTGCACCCCTCTCCTGTGCTTCTGCAGACTCTGGACTCTTTTCTCAGTCTTCTCTCTCTTTGTGGTCAGTTTCTGCAAAACATTTCTCAGTTTCTTTTTCTTCTTCTCAGAAGCCTCATTCAGCAGCTCCACCTGGTGTCCCCTGTGCTCTCTGGCCAGGGAGCAGGACACACAGATACAGACAATAATACAGAGCAGTAATATTCCAGCAGCCACTTGTGAATGCAGCATTTTCTGTTACCACAGGAAGTGGTGATAGGGTTGCCACCCAGCCGGTATTTTACCGACACGTATTTTTAAAGTTCATGTCAATGTAGAAAATAATGAATAAATATTTAAATAAAGCCCCTGTTGAAATGAAACTTCTTCTGAGTGTGATGAATACAAGTTATAAACAAATGAGTATTTAAAATCAGTCCTATCAGCTTTAAGTTTTTGAGTTATGCTGTTTAATTAGTTATGCAAATTTATGTTAATTAGCATGGCCGTTATTTTTTTACAAAAAAGGTGGCAACCCTAAGTGGTGAGTGTAGGGTTGCCACCTTTTCCTCAAAAAAATACCGGCCATGGGTGGGGGCGGAGTCACAAAGGGGCAGAGCCAAAAGGGATGCCAGAGATCTGCACAGCTTTACCACACAATGGGTTATCCAATTAATTAACCCATTGCATGCCAGCAACCTATATAGAGCTTAGAGCATAACATAGAAACTCAATTAACCCATGTCATGCCAGGGACATGCAGTGAATCACTCTATACAGTGTTTCAGTTAGCCCATATCATTCTAGGGACCTAACCAGAACATGATAACAAAAAAACTGCACTCTGATAGAGCTGTATTAAGAGCAATTTAGACTGAATAGCCTGTGCAATACAAGCTTCCAAAATGTATATAAGTGCATAAAAAACAACTGCCATTAACTTCTGGACGTATATCACTATTTAAGTAAAACAAGATCCTATAGTATTATTCTATGAGGACTCAACAAACTCCAAACCAAGCCTAAAGAGACTTACAGACTCCAAACCAAGCCTAAAGAGACTTACAGACGCCAAACCAAGCCTAAAGAGACTTACAGACTCCAAACCAAGCCTAAAGAGACAAAATACACACCTATATATACATACATATGTATACAGAAAAACATGTACATGTATACACCTAGACATGTGTATATATATACACACACATATATATATTCACCTACACATGCATACATAAAAACATGTATAGGAACACACACACACATAAATATATCTACATATGCCTACATAAAAACGTGCATAGGTACATCTAGGTATATATATATACACAGTCACACACACAAATATTCAGCTACATACAGATTCCTGCATGCTTTTTGAAAGGTTAATACTGGATCCTTAGATCAGCATCTGAGTCTATAATACTTTACAGTCTATAACAAGAAATACTTTTTAATTCTGTCAGAACCAGAGGGCCATCAACCCTGGGTCTAACAAGTGAAAGGGCTTAGATTAACAGCCTAAAAATCCCCCATATGAAAGGTTTGGAAGCCAAGGAATAAAGGATTTCATATCATCAAAGTGAAGGTCAATTTTCTACTAATTGACTACCGGAATGCATTAAGCCATATTCCTGCTATGTAGTCGCTACCTTTTTTTCTCAATATCGTTTTTGTTTTTAATTAAATATTAATGAAAATTACTAACTGATCTTACAGTGACTCCTCCCCCGCACCACTTCCTTGAATTCTCGTTGTGACGTAGCGAGCGGTCCCACCCGCTCCCTACGTCGCCCCAAGCGTGCTCACGATAGTCACAATCATCTGTGCATGCCCATACTAACTTCTACCGCGCATGCGTCAAACTAATAATAAACTAATAAACTTACAATAAACATACATATTTAATATTATGTTTTTGTAGCATATTTCATACTTAGATTAAACGCAAGGGGTCCGGTTGTTTTTTTGTATCTGATTGTATTAATAGAATTCATACTACGCATGCGCGTCTCATGAACGAGCATGAAAAACTAACTACGATATTGAAAGGTTAACGCATGCACAGAACTACCAACTGACGTCACTCAGATGGGGCTGCCAGGGGCTGCTAGAAAGGAGTGACACGGCCCTAAAATTACTATATATAATCTTAGACCATAAGGCTGACATCATACTAAGATAATACAAGATCCTAGTATGAATAAGGAGGGCCTAAAACACTACCGCCACGCAGCCATCCAGGGCTGTGTCTCACACGACCGATCGGTTAATAACACTGGTCAGGGGACTTGTCTACATTTAATATAATGTGCAGAAAAAAGGGGGGTCCTGAGCATGGCACCTGATGGAAAGAAGTTCTATGAAATAATGAGGCCTGGCTACTGGCCACACACACTCTGCACACTGTACTAAATAAAGCTTTGCAAGAAAAGAAATAAGGCCTGGAAACCGGCCTAATATACAAACATCATGCAGGCAAGCAGGCTGTAAACCTATTGCCTGTTCCTTATAAAAGAACAATTACATATAGGGTAAGAATATGAAACAAACAATTACATATAGGGTAAGAATATAAAACAAACAATTACATAAAGGGTAAGAATATAAAACAAACAATTACATATAGGGTAAGAATATGAAACATAAAGGGATAAGAATATGAAACAAACAATTACATATAGGGTAAGAATATGAAACAATTACATATAGGGTAAGAATATAAAACAATTACATATAGGGTAAGAATATGAAACATAAAGGAATAAGAATATGAATCAAACAATTACATATAGGGTAAGAATATAAAACAAACAATTACATATAGGGTAAGAATATAAAACAAACAATTACATATAGGGTAAGAATATAAAACAATTCCATATAGGGTAAGAATATAAAACAATTACATATAGGGTAAGAATATAAAACAAACAATTACATATAGGGTAAGAATATGAAACAAACAATTACATATAGGGTAAGAATATGAAACAAACAATTACATATAGGGTAAGAATATAAAACAAACAATTACATATAGGGTAAGAATATAAAACAAACAATTACATATAGGGTAAGAACATAAAACAAACAATTACATATAGGGTAAGAATATGAAACAATTACATATAGGGTAAGAATATAAAACAAACAATTACATATAGGATAAGAATATGAAACATAAAGGGATAAGAATATGAAACAAACAATTACATATAGGGTAAGAATATAAAACAAACAATTACATATAGGGTAAGAATATAAAACAAACAATTACATATAGGGTAAGAATATAAAACAAACAATTACATATAGGGTAAGAACATAAAACAAACAATTACATATAGGGTAAGAATATAAAACAAACAATTACATATAGGGTAAGAACATAAAACAAACAATTACATATAGGGTAAGAATATGAAACAAACAATTACATATAGGGTAAGAATATGAAACAAACAATTACATATAGGGTAAGAATATAAAACAAACAATTACATATAGGATAAGAATATGAAACATATAGGGTAAGAATATGAAACAAACAATTACATATATGGTAAGAATATAAAACATATAGGGTAAGAATATAAAACAAACAATTACATATAGGGTACGAATATAAAACAAACAATTACATATAGGATAAGAATATGAAACAAACAATTACATATAGGGTAAGAATATGAAACAAACAATTACATATAGGGTAAGAATATGAAACAAACAATTACATATAGGATAAGAATATGAAACATACAATTACATATAGGGTAAGAATATGAAACAAACAATTACATATAGGATAAGAATATGAAACAAACAATTACATATAGGATAAGAATATGAAACAAACAATTACATATATGATAAGAATATAAAACAAACAATTACAAATAGGATAAGAATATGAAAAAAACAATTACATATAGGGTAAGAATATGAAACATAAAGGGATAAGGATATGAAACAACAATTACATATAGGGTAAGAATATGAAACAACAATTACATATAGGGTAAGAATATGAAACAACAATTACATATAGGGTAAGAATATAAAACAATTACATATAGGATAAGAATATAAAACATAAAGGGATAAGAATATGAAACAAACAATTACATACAGAGTAAGAATATGAAACAAACAATTACATATAGGGTAAGAATATAAAACAAACAATTACATATAGGGTAAGAATATGAAACAAACAATTACATATAGGGTAAGAATATAAAACAAACAATTACATACAGGGTAAGAATATAAAACAATTACATATAGGATAAGAATATAAAACATAAAGGGATAAGAATATGAAACAAACAATTACATATAGAGTAAGAATATGAAACAAACAATTACATATAGGGTAAGAATATAAAACAAACAATTACATATAGGGTAAGAATATGAAACAAACAATTACATATAGGGTAAGAATATAAAACAAACAATTACATACAGGGTAAGAATATAAAACAATTACATATAGGATAAGAATATAAAACATAAAGGGATAAGAATATGAAACAAACAATTACATAAAGGGATAAGAATATAAAACAATTACATATAGGGTAAGAATATAAAACATAAAGGGATAAGAATATAAAACATAAAGGGATAAGAATATGAAACAAACAATTACATAAAGGGATAAGAATATAAAACAATTACATATAGGATAAGAATATAAAACAATTACATATAGGGTAAGAATATAAAACAATTACATATAGGATAAGAATATGAAACAAACAATTACATATAGGATAAGAATATGAAACAAACAATTACATATAGGGTAAGAATATAAAACAAACAATTACATATAGGATAAGAATATGAAACAAACAATTACATATAGGGTAAGAATATGAAACATAAAGGGATAAGGATATGAAACAACAATTACATATAGGGTAAGAATATAAAACAATTACATATAGGATAAGAATATAAAACATCAAGGGATAAGAATATGAAACAATTACATATAGGGTAAGAATATGAAACAAACAATTACATATAGGGTAAGAATATAAAACAAACAATTACATATAGGGTAAGAATATGAAACAAACAATTACATATAGGGTAAGAATATAAAACAAACAATTACATATAGGGTAAGAATATAAAACAATTACATATAGGATAAGAATATGAAACAAACAATTACATATAGGGTAAGAATATAAAACAATTACATATAGGGTAAGAATATGAAACAAACAATTACATATAGGGTAAGAATATAAAACAATTACATATAGGGTAAGAATATAAAACAATTACATATAGGATAAGAATATAAAACATAAAGGGATAAGAATATGAAACAAACAATTACATAAAGGGATAAGAATATAAAACAATTACATATAGGGTAAGAATATAAAACATAAAGGGATAAGAATATAAAACATAAAGGGATAAGAATATGAAACAAACAATTACATAAAGGGATAAGAATATAAAACAATTACATATAGGGTAAGAAAATAAAACATAAAGGGATAAGAATATAAAACATAAAGGGATAAGAATATGAAACAAACAATTACATAAAGGGATAAGAATATAAAACAATTACATATAGGATAAGAATATAAAACAATTACATATAGGATAAGAATATAAAACAATTACATATAGGGTAAGAATATAAAACAATTACATATAGGATAAGAATATGAAACATAAAGGGATAAGAATATAAAACAATTACATATAGGGTAAGAATATAAAACAATTACATATAGGATAAGAATATGAAACATAAAGGGATAAGAATATAAAACAAACAATTACATATAGGATAAGAATATTAAACATAAAGGGATAAGAATATAAAACAAACAATTACATAAAGGATAAGAATATAAAACAATTACATATAGGATAAGAATATAAAACAATTACATATAGGGTAAGAATATAAAACAATTACATATAGGATAAGAATATGAAACATAAAGGGATAAGAATATGAAACAAACAATTACATATAGGGTAAGAATATAAAACAAACTATTACATATAGGATAAGAATATAAAACAGACAATTACATATAGGGTAAGAATATGAAACAAAGAATTACATATAGGGTAAGAATATAAAACAGACAATTACATATAGGGTAAGAATATAAAACAAACAATTACATATAGGGTAAGAATATAACACAGACAATTACATATAGGGTAAGAATATGAAACTAACAATTACATAAAGGATAAGAATATAAAGAACTTAGGAAAGAAACCATATATAATAGTTTTACAGAAAAGTCTAAACAAGATAAACAGAATAGAGGCTAAAGAACCTAGGAAAGAAGTGTGGTTTATAGTATAGATCGAGTGGTTTATAGTATTTTCTAAAGCACAGATAAACAGATTAGTGATCTTAAGCAAAGATGCTGTCTGCAAGCAGCGAAGTGCTGGACTTGTTCATTACAGTTTATTAGGCTGCTGTGTGCTGATTGGTGCTGACTTGTTCATTACAGTTTATTAGGCTGCTGTGTGCTGATTGGTGCAGTCTTGTTCATTACAGTTTATTAGGCTGCTGTGTGCTGATTGGTGCAGTCTTGTTCATTACAGTTTATTAGGCTGCTGTGTGCTGATTGGTGCAGTCTTGTTCATTACAGTTTATTAGGCTGCTGTGTGCTGATTGGTGCAGTCTTGTTCATTACAGTTTATTAGGCTGCTGTGTGCTGATTGGTGCAGTCTTGTTCATTACAGTTTATTAGGCTGCTGGTTGCTGATTGGTGCAGTATTGTTCATTACAGTTTATTAGGCTGCTGTGTGCTGATTGGTGCAGTCTTGTTCATTACAGTTTATTAGGCTGCTGTGTGCTGATTGGTGCAGTCTTGTTCATTACAGTTTATTAGGCTGCTGGTTGCTGATTGGTGCAGTATTGTTCATTACAGTTTATTAGGCTGCTGTGTGCTGATTGGTGCAGTCTTGTTCATTACAGTTTATTAGGCTGCTGTGTGCTGATTGGTGCAGTCTTGTTCATTACAGTTTATTAGGCTGCTGTGTGCTGATTGGTGCAGTCTTGTTCATTACAGTTTATTAGGCTGCTGTGTGCTGATTGGTGCAGTATTGTTCATTACAGTTTATTAGTCTGCTGTGTGCTAAATGGTGCAGTCTTGTACATTACAGTTTATTAGTCTGCTATGTGCTGATTGGTGCAGTCTTGTTCATTACAGTTTATTAGTCTGCTGTGTGCTGATTGGTGTAGTCTTGCTCATTATAGTTTACTAGTCTGCTGTGTGCTGATTGGTGCAGTCTTGTTCATTATAGTTTATTACTCTGCTGTGTGCTGATTGGTGCAGTCTTGTTCATTATAGTTTACTAGTCTGCTGTGTGCTGATTGGTGCAGTCTTGTTCATTACAGTTTATTAGGCTGCTGTGTGCTGATTGGTGCAGTCTTGTTCATTACAGTTTATTAGGCTGCTGTGTGCTGATTGGTGCAGTCTTGTTCATTACAGTTTATTAGGCTGCTGGTTGCTGATTGGTGCAGTATTGTTCATTACAGTTTATTAGGCTGCTGTGTGCTGATTGGTGCAGTCTTGTTCATTACAGTTTATTAGGCTGCTGTGTGCTGATTGGTGCAGTCTTGTTCATTACAGTTTATTAGGCTGCTGTGTGCTGATTGGTGCAGTCTTGTTCATTACAGTTTATTAGGCTGCTGTGTGCTGATTGGTGCAGTATTGTTCATTACAGTTTATTAGTCTGCTGTGTGCTAAATGGTGCAGTCTTGTACATTACAGTTTATTAGTCTGCTATGTGCTGATTGGTGCAGTCTTGTTCATTACAGTTTATTAGTCTGCTGTGTGCTGATTGGTGTAGTCTTGCTCATTATAGTTTACTAGTCTGCTGTGTGCTGATTGGTGCAGTCTTGTTCATTATAGTTTATTACTCTGCTGTGTGCTGATTGGTGCAGTCTTGTTCATTATAGTTTACTAGTCTGCTGTGTGCTGATTGGTGCAGTCTTGTTCATTACAGTTTATTAGGCTGCTGTGTGCTGATTGGTGCAGTCTTGTTCATTACAGTTTATTAGGCTGCTGTGTGCTGATTGGTGCAGTCTTGTTCATTACAGTTTATTAGGCTGCTGTGTGCTGATTGGTGCAGTCTTGTTCATTACAGTTTATTATGCTGCTGTGTGCTGATTGGTGCAGTCTTGTTCATTACAGTTGATTAGGCTGCTGTGTGCTGATTGGTGCAGTATTGTTCATTACAGTTTATTAGTCTGCTGTGTGCTTAATGGTGCAGTCTTGTACATTACAGTTTATTAGTCTGCTGTGTGCTGATTGGTGCAGTCTTGTTCATTACAGTTTATTAGTCTGCTGTGTGCTGATTGGTGTAGTCTTGCTCATTATAGTTTACTAGTCTGCTGTGTGCTGATTGGTGCAGTCTTGTTCATTATAGTTTATTACGCTGCTGTGTGCTGATTGGTGCAGTCTTGTTCATTATAGTTTACTAGTCCTAAAGTCCATTCACATGGGCCATTTTTTGCAGTACAGCGGTCCCACCCCTTGCGCTCTCTTCCTCCCCCTCACTTTTGCTCTCTCTCTCCCCCCTCTCTTTTGAGCTCTCTCTCTCCCCCTCTCTTATGCGCTCTTATCCTATATGTAATTGTTTGTTTTATATTCTTACCCTATATGTAATTGTTTGTTTTATATTCTTACCCTATATGTAATTGTTTGTTTTATATTCTTATCCTATATGTAACTGTTTTATATTCTTACCCTATATGTAATTGTTTGTTTTATATTCTTACCCTATATGTAATTGTTTGTGTTATATTCTTATCCCTTTATGTTTCATATTCTTACCCTATATGTAATTGTTTGTTTTATATTCTTACCCTATATGTAATTGTTGTTTCATATTCTTACCCTATATGTAATTGTTTGTTTTATATTCTTACCCTATATGTAATTGTTTATTTTATATTCTTACCCCTATATGTAATTGTTTGTTTTATATTCTTACCCTATATGTAATTGTTTGTTTTATATTCTTACCCTATATGTAATTGTTTCATATTCTTAACCTATATGTAATTGTTTGTGTTATATTCTTATCCCTTTATGTTTCATATTCTTACCCTATATGTAATTGTTTGTGTTATATTCTTATCCCTTTATGTTTCATATTCTTACCCTATATGTAATTGTTTGTTTCATATTCTTACCCTATATGTAATTGTTTTATATTCTTACCCTATATGTAATTGTTTGTTTCATATTCTTACCCTATATGTAATTGTTTGTTTTATATTCTTACCCTATATGTAATTGTTTTATATTCTTACCCTATATGTAATTGTTTGTTTCATATTCTTACCCTATATGTAATTGTTTGTTTTATATTCTTACCCTATATGTAATTGTTTGTTTTATATTCTTACCCTATATGTAATTGTTTTATATTCTTACCCTATATGTAATTGTTTTATATTCTTACCCTATATGTAATTGTTTATTTTATATTCTTATCCTATATGTAATTGTTTTATATTCTTACCCTATATGTAATTGTTTCATATTCTTAACCTATATGTAATTGTTTGTGTTATATTCTTATCCCTTTATGTTTCATATTCTTACCCTATATGTAATTGTTTGTTTTATATTCTTACCCTATATGTAATTGTTGTTTCATATTCTTACCCTATATGTAATTGTTTGTTTTATATTCTTACCCTATATGTAATTGTTGTTTCATATTCTTACCCTATATGTAATTGTTTGTTTTATATTCTTACCCTATATGTAATTGTTTGTTTTATATTCTTACCCTATATGTAATTGTTGTTTCATATTCTTACCCTATATGTAATTGTTTTATATTCCTACCCTATATGTAATTGTTTCATATTCTTAACCTATATGTAATTGTTTGTGTTATATTCTTATCCCTTTATGTTTCATATTCTTACCCTATATGTAATTGTTTGTTTTATATTCTTACCCTATATGTAATTGTTTGTTTTATATTCTTATCCTATATGTAATTGTTTGTGTTATATTCTTACCCTGGGCGCGATCCGATATCGATCGCAGTTTGAGGCGCAATCGAGGGAACCGGCGTCGCCCGCAGTTTCAGCTCGCAACTCGAGCCATCCCATATAGGTCGCCGTCAGATGCTAACGTGCCGTAAGTCTCACAAACCAGCGATGTCCAGAAATCTGCGTAAGTACAAATTTCTGGCGTCGCCAGTGACTTGCGCCACGTTAGAATCTGCCGGCGCCTATAAAACCTGACTAAAGTTTAAAACACCCGCACTGTCTAACACGCCTCCCTAACATAGCCCGCACTGTCTAACACGCCTCCCTAACATAGCCCGCACTGTCTAACACGCCTCCCTAACATAGCCCGCACTGTCTAACACGCCTCCCTAACATAGCCCGCACTGTCTAACACGCCTCCCTAACATAGCCCGCACTGTCTAACACGCCTCCCTAACATAGCCCGCACTGTCTAACACGCCTCCCTAACATAGCCCGCACTGTCTAACCCTCTATCCGCTATCCCCCCTCACTAGCCTAACAATAAAAAAGCTATTAACCCCTAAACCGCCGCTCCCGTACCCCGCCGCCAGCTATATTATATCTATAACCCCCTAAAGTGAGCCCCTAACACCGCCGCCATCTCTATTAAAATGATTAACCCCTAATTTAATCTACCTACCCCGCCGCCAGCTATGTTATCTATATTAACCCTAAGTATATTATAGTTAATATAGGTATTACATTATATATATTAACTATATTAACCCCAATTATATTAGGGTTAATATAGTTAATATAGTTACTATAGTATTTATATTAACTATATTAACTCTATCTAACCCTAACTAAATTTATATTAAATTAATCTAATTCATTTATAAACTAAAATATTCCTATTTAAATCTAAATACTTACCTATAAAATAAACCCTAAGATAGCTACAATATAATTAATAATTACATTGTAGCTATGTTAGGGTTAATATTTATTTTACAGGTAAATTGTTAATTATTTTAACTAGGTATAATAGATATTAAATAGTTATTAACTATTTAATATCTACCTAGTTAAAATAATTACCCAATTACCTGTAAAATAAATCCTAACCTAAGTTACAAATACACCTACACTATCAATAAATTTAATAAACTACTAACATCTATCTAAAAATACAATTAAATTAACTAAACTAAATTACAAAAAAAAACAAACACTAAATTACAAAAAATAAAAAAAAGATTACAAGATATTTAAGCTAATTACACCTATTCTAAGCCCCCTAATAAAATAATAAACCCCCAAAATAAAAAAAATTCCCTGCCCTATTCTAAATTTAACAAATTTCAAAGCTCTTTACCTTACCAGCCCTTAAAAGGGCCTTTTGTGGGGCATGCCCCAAAGAATTCAGCTCTTTTGCATACAACAAATACAATACCCCCCCCCCATTACAACCCACCACCCACATACCCCTATTCTAAACCCACCCAAACCCCCCTTAAAAAAGCCTAACACTACCCCCCTGAAGATCTCCCTACCTTGTCTTCACCACACCGGGCCGAACTCCTGATCCGATCCGGGCGATGTCTTCCTCCAAGCGGCAAAGAAGAATTCTTCCTCCGGCGACGTCTTCCTCCAAGCGGCAGCAAAGTCTTCATTCTTCCGGCGGCATCTTCAATCTTCTTTCTTCGCTCCGCCGCCGCGGAGCATCCATCCCGGCCGACTGCTGAACTTGGAATGAGGTACCTTTAAATGACGTCATCCAAGATGGCGTCCGCCGAATTCCGATTGGCTGATAGGATTCTATCAGCCAATCGGAATTAAGTTAAAAAAATCTGATTGGCTGATTGAATCAGCCAATCAGATTCAAGTTCAATCCGATTGGCTGATCCAATCAGCCAATCAGATTGAGCTCGCATTCTATTGGCTGTTCCGATGGGCAATATTGAATGTCAATAATACCTTGTTCTTGCATGTCCCTGAGTAAATTATATTTTACATCAATGTGCTTGGTTCGAGGATTCACTCTTTCTGATTGTGTTTAGACACATCCAGTCCCATGTCTTGAAAAAGTTGACAAATCCAAATTGCTTCTTGACATGCATGTGCTGCTGCTATATATTCTGCTTCCGTTGAAGAGAGTGCAACAGTCGCTTGTTTTCGACTGGACCAACTTATTGCTCCTTCTCCATACTGGAAGATGTAACCACTTGTAGATTTGCGGTCAGTGGTATCTCCAGCCCAATCAGCATCAACATATCCAATTAGTTTTGGGTTTGATGTTGCTGGCAGTCGCAGTTTCATCCGAATTGTTCCTTTTAGGTACTGTATCACCCTCTTTACTGCATTCCAGTCGCGTTGACATGGTGTCGCAACTTTTCTACAGAGTATACCTATTGCTGCGGCAATGTCTGGTCTTGTCACGGTGGCAATGTATAGCAATTTTCCAATTGCCCTGCGGTAATTGTCATTATTGGGTAACAAGTTTTCTATTCCGTTGTTTTTCAGGTAATCTGGTTCCATAGGTGTTTTCACCTATTTTGCATCTTGCATGTGAAATTGCTCTAATATTTCTGTAATTTTCTGACTTTGGTTAAGAAGATAGCTTCTATCCTCTTCCCTTTCTATTTGGATTCCTAAATAATGAGTGATGTTCCCTAGTTCTTTAATCTCAAAGTTCTGTTTTAATATATGAACTATTTGGTCACAGTCCCTTTCTTGTTCAAACAAGTTATGATGTCATCAACATAAATTAGGATGTATATCCATTTGTTTTCTTGATGCCTTGAATATAGACATGGATCTGCTTTGCTTCTTGAGAATCCTTGTTTCATGAGTACTTCATTCACTTTTTCATTCCACATTCTTGCAGCTTTCTTTAGTCCATAGATGCTCTTTTGAAGTTTGCATACAAGGTTCTGTTCCCTCTCAAATCCAGGTGGCTGTTCCATGTAGAGATCCTCCTTGATGTCTCCATATAGGAAAGCAGTTTTGACGTCCAGGTGCCTCACTTGTATTTCCTTTCCGGCTGCAATGCTAAGGAGCGCTCTGATGGTGGAGTGTTTTACAACTGGAGCAAAAGTTTCATCATAATCTTCTCCAAATGTCTGTGAGTATCCCTTTGCAACTAATCTTGCCTTGTATTTGTGGATATTTCCTTCTGCATCGTATTTTACTTTAAAAGTCCATTTGCTTCCTATAGCTTTGCGACCGGGGGGGAGCTTAGTGAGTGTCCAGGTTTTATTTTCCTGAAGTGATTTTATTTCTTCTTCGGATGCTTTTCTCCATTGGTTGGCTTCCCTTTTTGGCAATTTTTCTATATCTTCCCAGGATATTGGTTTGAGTGTTTCATGTGCCTTAGCGATGTATGACAGCTTGCGGTGTGGTATACCTTTCGTCACCCGAGTCGATTTTCTGATTTCTGGTTGTTCAGTGGGTTCTATTGGTTTGTGAGTAGCTGTTTTTTCTATTGTGAGCTCCACTTCTTGCTCTGTCTCCTGTATAGCTTCACTTTGGTTAGCATCTCTTGCTGATTCAGTGGAGAGGTTCTCTTTATGGCTTTCGAGGGACATTTTTTCTGATGTTTGACTTTCATCAAAATAAACACTGCGGCTTATTGTGATCTTGTTGGTCTTTGGATGAAGAATTCTATAGCCTTTACTTTGTTCACTGTAGCCCATAAGAATGCCTTCTATGGCTGTGTTCTCTAATTTGGAGCGTTTCTCACCTGGAACATGGGCATATGCTTTACATCCAAACACTCTAATATGTCCCATACTAGGTTTTGATCCATTCCACATTTCATATGGGGTGCTCTCAATAGTTTTTGATGGTAGCCTGTTCTGTAAGTATGTTGCAGTCATTATTGCTTCACCCCAGTACTGGTTAGGTAAATTGGCGTCTGAAAGCATGCATCTTGCCATTTCTATGAGGGTGCGATTTTTCCTTTCTGCAACACCATTTTGCTCAGGAGTGTATGGTACAGTTGTTTGGTGTATAATGCCTTGTCTCTTCATGTATGACTCCACTTCCTTACTCATATATTCCCCTCCGTTGTCGGTACGTAATGTTCCTGGTTTCCGTTGAAATTTATTGCTGAATGTAGCTATATATTCTTGAAGTTTCTCTGATGTCTCACTTTTGTGCTTCATCAGATATGTTGTTGTGTACCTGGAATAATCGTCAATGAAAGTCAGTAAATATCTGTTCCCGCCGGGTGTGGGGGTTTTCATTGGTCCACACACATCACTGTGTATGAGTTCCATGGGGTGAGTGGTTTTTCTTTGACTGGCTTGTGGAAGTGGGGTACGTGTGGCCTTTGCTTTGATACAACATGTGCACTTCATGAGCATGTCACAAGGCAAAATTATCATGTCTTCTGATAAACCTTCCTTTGCAAGTTCCTTTATGGCCTCTGGGTTTCGATGCCCTAATCGCCTGTGCCACAGGTGGATACATTTGTTGTGTGGATTATGAATGGCTGTTTTGGCTTGCTTCCTTTCAGTGATAAGTTTGTACAGGTGTTCGTTCAATCTTCCTTTTGCTAGGATTTGTTTCCTGTTTCGAATTGTGCATTCATTGCCTTGGAACTGAACTGTGAGTCCATTGTTAGCAAGAGTTTTCACTGATAGGAGGCTTCCTTCTAAACTTGGGACGTACAGAACATTCTTTACTAGAATGCTTTGCTTACCTCCTGATGGTGTGATGCAAGTCAGGAACCCTTGACCATTACCTTCAGCTGTAATACTTTTCCCATTTGCTAGGAAGACTTTATCTTTAGTATTGAAATCAATTTCTGTGAAGAATGTCTCATCACTTGTCATGTGACTAGTTGCCCCTGAGTCAATGCACCATCTGTGTGGTGTACTATTCTGAGTCACTTTAAAACTGCCGCTCCATGATGCAGCTGCAGTTTGCTTTGTGGCTGCCTTAGCTCTTTCTCATGTAGGTGGTTCTAACCTTCGCTGTTCAGTTTTCCAGATTGAGCAGTTCTTTTTCAGGTGACCAACCTTTTTGCAGCGAAAACACACTCTGGTTTCTCTGTTTTGTTTTGTGCCTTCTTGCGCCTTCAGAACTACCTCTGATCTCTCATTTTCTTCACTATGCATGTTTTCATTTCTTCTATTATATTCATCAATTAGTTTTCCCTTAGCATATTCTTTTGTTAGTTCTTGTTCAGGTCTGGTTTCTAGAGCATTGATAAGGGCACTATATGACTCTGGAAGGCTGCATAGTAACAATGCTACTATATGATTGTCTTTAATTTCTTCTCCAATTGCACATAGCTGTTCCACAATCTCTAGCATAGCATTCACATGTTCACACATTTCCTGGCCTTTTTCCAGCCTCATCTTATATAGTTTGCGCAGCAAATATAGTTTACTATTTAAGTTTGAACGCTCATGCAGTTTTTGTAGTGCAGTCCACATACCTTTAGCTGTGTTTTCTTTTCTTATGTGAATGAGTTGATCATCCTCCACTAACAGGCTTATAACTGCTTTTGCTTGCCTGTTTTTCTTGTCCCATTCCCCTGGATTATCAGTGGGTCTGTTTGTATCCAGCACCTCCCATAAATCATCTTTGGATAACAGCATTTCAAGCTTAAACTTCCACAGCTGGTAGTTGGTATTGTTTAGCTTCGCTATTGCATATTTCCCATCTGAACCACTTGCCATCTTTCAGTAATTTGGATGTAGCTCTTGTTTCCTCACACAGTATTTGCTTGGATCATAGATGCAACACTTACTGACTTGTAGTTTTTTTTTCAAAAAGACACTGGAAGCTTTTAAAGAAAACTGTATTAGGCTTTACTTGTACAGATGCATCAGCAATATTTGGAATATACCAAAGGACTTGTAAAACAATAGTCTGCACACACAGAGGAGGAAAAACACAATAGAGATTAAAGAACAACTTCCTTCCTGTATAAAAGAATGAACAAGATCACAGACATAAACAATCAGTAATCTAAACTGAACAGCGCCATCTACAGCATTAATGTTGTTCATACATGTAGTATAGTACATGCTGTTGTATTTCCCAACATAGTCAGGCCTCATTTCTTTTCTTGCAAAGCTGTATTTAGTACAGTGTGTAGAGTGGGTGTGGCCAGTAGTCAGGCCTCATTTCTTTTCTTGCAAAGCTTTATTTAGTACAGTGTGCAGAGTGTGTATGGCCAGTAGCCAGGCCTCATTTCATTTTTCATAGAACTTCTTTCCATCAGGTGCTGTGCTTAGGATCCCCCTTTTTTTCTGCACATTATATTAAATTTAGACAAGTCCCCTGACCAGTGGTATTAACCGGTCGGTCGCGTGAGACACAGCCCTGGATGGCTGCGTGGCGGTTGTGTTTTAGGCCCTCCTTATTCATACTAGGATCTTGTATTATCTTAGTATGATGTCAGCCTTATGGTCTAAGATTATATATAGTCATTTAAGGGCCATGTCACTCGTTTTCTAGCAGCCCCTGGCAGCCCCATCTGAGTGACCTATCTATTTATATAAAAATCTCTCTTACTTAATGATATGAAATCCTTTATTTCTCGCATTACAGAGCTTTTATATGGGGGATTTTTAGACTGTTAATCTAAGCCCTTTCACTTGTTAGACCCAGGTTTTATGGCCCTCTGGGTCTGACAGAATTAAAAAGTATTTCTTGTTATAGACTGTAAAGTATTATAAACTCAGATGCTGATCTAAGGATCCAGTATTAACCTTTTAAAAGCCTGCAGGAATCTGTATGTAGGTGAATATTTGTGTGTGTGTGTATATATATATATATGTGTGTGCGTATATATATATATATATATGTGTGTGTGTATATATATATATATGTGTGTGTGTGTATATATATATATATATATATATATATATATATATACACACAAGTCTTTGTGTCTAGATGTACCTATGCACGTTTTTATGTAGGCATATGTAGGAATATTTGTGTGTGTGTGTGTGTGTGTATATGTACATACTTATGTGTGTGTGTGTGTTCCTATACATGTTTTTATGTATACATGTGTAGGTGAATATATGTGTGTGTGTGCATATATACACGTCTAGGCGTATGCATGTACATATTTTTATGTATATATATGTATGTATATATACGTGTGTATTTTGTCTCTTAAGGCTTGGTTTGGAGTCTGTAATTCTCTTTAGACTTGGTTTGGAGTCTGTGGAGTCCTCATAGAATAATACTATAGGAGCTTGTTTCACTTAAATAGTAATATACGTCCAGAAGTCATTGTTTTTTATGCACATATATACGGATTCATTTTGGAAGCTTGTATTGCACAGGCTATTCAGTCTAAATTGCTCTTAATACATCTCCAGAGCGCAGTTTTAAATTCCATACAAATTTTCCATAATATATACAGTATATATATATATATATATATATATATATATATATACATTCAGCTGCTTTATATTCAGTTGCTTCAGTTTTATTGAATATAAGGAGATTGTCCTGTATTAGGCTATACTGTATATATAAATCTATATTATTTTAGTTTTTTAGCCTATATGAGCCTATATTATAAGTTCTTTGGCCTGTTTTCAGGCTATATATTTTAAGCTATATTTATATAGGCCTAGATTTGGAGTTTGGCGGTAGCCGTGAAAACCAGCGTTAGAGGCTCCTAACGCTGGTTTTAGGCTACCGCCGGTATTTGGAGTCAGTCAAAAAAGGGTCTAACGCTCACTTTTCAGCCGTGACTTTTCCATACCACAGATCCCCTTACGTCAATTGCGTATCCTATCTTTTCAATGGGATCTTCCTAACTCCAGTATTTAGAGTCGTGGCTGAAGTGAGCGTTAGAATTCTAACGACAAAACTCCAGCCGCAGAAAAAAGTCAGTAGTTAAGAGCTTTCTGGGCTAACGCCGGTTCATAAAGCTCTTAACTACTGTGCTCTAAAGTACACTAACACCCATAAACTACCTATGTACCCCTAAACCGAGGCCCCCCCACATCGCCGACACTCGATTAAATTTTTTTAACCCCTAATCTGCCGACCGCCACCTACGTTATCCTTATGTACCCCTAATCTGCTGCCCCTAACACCGCCGACCCCTATATTATATTTATTAACCCCTAATCTGCCCCCCACAACATTGCCGCCAGCTACCTACACTTATTAACCCCTAATCTGCCGTCCGCACGCCGCCGCCAGCTACATTATAGCTATGTACCCCTAATCTGCTGCCCTAACATCGCCGACCCCTATATTATATTTATTAACCCCTAACCTGCCCCCCACAACGTCGCTGCCACCTACCTACAATAATTAACCCCTAATCTGCCGACCGCAAAGAGCCGCCACCTACATTATAGCTATGTACCCCTAATCTGCTGCCCCTAACACCGCTGACCCCTATATTATATTTATTAACCCCTAATCTGCCCTCCCTAACATCACCGACACCTAACTTCAATTATTAACCCCTAATCTGCCGACCGAATCTCGCCGCTATTCTAATAAATGTATTAACCCCTAAAGCTAAGTCTAACCCTAACACTAACACCCCCCTAAGTTAAATATAATTTAAATCTAACGAAATAAATTAACTCTTATTAAATAAACTATTCCTATTTAAAACTAAATACTTACCTGTAAAATAAACCCTAATATAGCTACAATATAAATCATAATTATATTATAGCTATTTTAGGATTTATATTTATTTTACAGGTAACTTTGTATTTATTTTAACCAGGTACAATAGCTATTAAATAGTTAAGAACTATTTAATAGCTAAAATAGTTAAAATAATTAAAAAATTACCTGTAAAATAAATCCTAACCTAAGTTACAATTAAACCTAACACTACACTATCAATAAATAAATTAAATTAAATACCTACAATTACCTACAATTAAACCTAACACTACACTATCAATAAATAAATTAAATTAAATACCTACAATTACCTACAATTAAACCTAACACTACACTATCAATAAATAAATTAAATAAAATACCTACAATTACCTACAATTAAACCTAACACTACACTATCAATAAATTAATTAAATACAATACCTACAAATAACTACAATGAAATAAACTAACTAAAGTACAAAAAATAAAAAAGAACTAAGTTACAAAAAATAAAAAAATATTTACAAACATAAGAAAAATATTACAACAATTTTAAACTAATTACACCTACTCTAAGCCCCCTAATAAAATAACAAAGCCCCCCAAAATAAAAAATGCCCTACCCTATTCTAAATTACAAAAGTTCAAAGCTTTTTCACCTTACCAGCCCTGAACAGGGCCCTTTGCGGGGCATGCCCCAAGAAATTCAGCTCTTTTGCCTGTATAAAAACACATACAATACCCCCCCCCAACATTACAACCCACCACCCACATACCCCTAATCTAACCCAAAACCCCCTTAAATAAACCTAACACTAAGCCCCTGAAGATATTCCTACCTTGTCTTCACCTCACCGGGTATCACACCGATCCATCCTGGCTCCGATATCTTCATCTAAGCCCAAGCGGGGGCTAGACATCCATCATCCGACGGCTGAAGAAGTCCAGAAGAGGCTCCAAAGTCTTCATCCTATCCGGGAAGAAGAGTAGATCCGGACCGGCAACCATCTTCTTCCAAGCGGCATCTTCTATCTTCATCCGATGAGGACCGGCTCCATCTTGAAGACCTCCACCGCGGACCCATCTTCTTCCGACGACGACTTCCCGACGAATGACGGTTCCTTTAAGGGGCGTCATCCAAGATGGCGTCCCTCGAATTCCGATTGGCTGATAGGATTCTATCAGCCAATCGGAATTAAGGTAGGAATATTCTGATTGGCTGATGGAATCAGCCAATCAGAATCAAGTTCAATCCGATTGGCTGATTAGATCAGCCAATCGGATTGAACTTGATTCTGATTGGCTGATTCCATCAGCCAATCAGAATATTCCTACCTTAATTCCGATTGGCTGATAGAATCCTATCAGCCAATCGGAATTCGAGGGACGCCATCTTGGATGACGTCATTTAAAGGAACCGTCATTCGTCGTCTAGTCGTCGGTTGAAGAGGATGTTCCGCGTCGGCTTGGAAGAAGATGGTTCCACTCCGCTCCAGAAGAAAGAAGATTGAAGATGCGGCTTGATAGAAGACTTCATCCAGATGATGGACTTCCGACTTCAGCCCGAGGATGGATTTCTTCAGTCGCCGCTTGGATCCAGACTTCAGCCCGAGGATGGACGTCACTCTTCAGCCCCCCGCTTGGGCTTGGATCAACACTTCCGAGGCTTGGATCAAGACTTCTGAGGACGGATCAGTGAACCTGGCAGGGTGAAGATAAGGTAGGAAGATCTTCAGGGGCTTAGTGTTAGGTTTATTTAACCCCTTAATGACCGGACCATTTTTCAATTTTCTTACCCTTAATGACAATGGCTATTTTTACATTTCTGCAGTGTTTGCGTTTAGCTGTAATTTTCCTCTTACTTGTTTACTGTACCCACACATATTATATACCGTTTTTCTCATCATTAAATGGACTTTCTAAAGATACTATTATTTTCATCATATCTTATCATTTACTAAAAAAAAAATGATAAAATATGAGGAAAAAATGGAAAAAAACACACTTTTTCTAACTTTTACTCCCAAAATCTGTTACACATCTACAACCACCAAAAAACACCCATGCTAAATAGTTTCTAAATTTTGTCCCAAGTTTAGAAATACCCAATGTTTACATGTTCTTTGCTTTTTTTGCAAGTTATAGGGCCATAAATACAAGTAGCACTTTGCTATTTCCACACCACTTTTTTTCAAAATTAGCACTAGTTACATTGGAACACTGATATCTTTCAGGAATCCCTGAATATCCCTTGACATGTATATATTTATATTTAGAAGACATCCCAAAGCATTGATCTAGACCCATTTTGGTATATTTCATGCCACCATTTCACCGCCAATTGCGATCAAATAAAAAAAATTGTTGACTTTTTCACAATTTTTTTCACTAACTTTAGGTTTCTCGCTGAATTTATTTACAAACAACTTGTGCAATTATGGCATAAATGGTTGTAAATACTTCTATGGGATCCCCTTTGTTCAGAAATAGCAGACCTATATGGATTTGGCATTGCTTTTTGGTAATTAGAAGGCCGCTAAATGCCGCTGCACACCACACGTGTATTATGCCCAGCCGTGAAGGGGTTAATTAGGGAGCTTGTAGGGAGCTTTTAGGTTTAATTTTAGCTTTAGTGTAGTGTAGTAGACAACCCAAATTATTGATATAGGCCCATTTTGGTATATTTCATGCCACCATTTCACCGCCAAATACGATCAAATAAAAAAAAAACTTAAATTTTTCACAATTTTAGGTTTCTCACTGAAATTATTTACAAACAGCTTGTGCAATTATGGCACAAATGGTTGTAAATGCTTCTCTGGGATCCCCTTTGTTCAGAAATAGCAGACATATATGGCTTTGGTGTTGCTTTTTGGTAATAATAAGGCCGTTAAATACTGCTGCGCACCACACTTGTAATATGCCCAGCAGTTAAGGGGTTAATTAGGTAGCTTGTGGGGTTAATTTTTAGCTTTAGTGTAGAGATCAGCCTCCCACCTGACACATCCCACCCCCTGATCCCCCCCTGACCCCCCTCAAACAGCTCTCTTCCCTCCCCACCTCACAATTGTCACCGCCATCTTAAGTACTGGCAGAAAGTCTGCCAGTACTGAAATAAAAATATTTTTTTTATTTTTTGGCATAAAGTCTGCAGTGATAGATCCCCCCTTACCCCACAACCTCCCTGATCCCCCCTTACATCTTTCTAACCCTCCCCCTCTGTCTATATGCCGCCATCTTGGGTACTGGCAGCTGTCTGCCAGTACCCAATTTGCCCCCCAAAATAGTTTTTTTTTTTACTTTTTTAATATAAAATATGTTTGCTGTAGTGTAGCTGGCCCCCCCTAAATAATATTCAACCCTCCCCCTCCCAGATCCCTTATTAAAGAACAAAGATGCCACTGTATCTAGATCGATTTTTTTTTTTTTTTTTTATGTGCTGTAAATTTTGCACCCGCCCCCCCCGCCTACCCCCGCCGCTACCGCCGGACCAGCAGAAAAAAGGAAAACATAGAGATCGGGTAGTAATTGTAATCATGGGTATATATTGCTTAACAGCAGCACACCAACCAGCCACTAATTGTAAAAGATACATAGCCGATGCAGATGGGGCCACAGAGTGGCCCTTTCTGCATCGGTATGTAAAATGGGGGATTGTAGTGATGCCTCAATATTGAGGCATCACTACAATACCTTGTAAGCAGCTGGAAGCGATCAAGATCGCTTCCAGCACTTCAGACAACAGAGGACGTACCAGGTACGTCAACTGTCATTAAGGGAAGTATTTTCTATGACGTACCTGGTACGTCCTCTGTCTTTAAGGGGTTAAGGGGGGTTTGGGTTAGATTAGGGGTATGTGGGTGGTGGGTTGTAATGTTGGGGGGGGGTATTGTATGTTTCTTTTTACAGGCAAAAGAGCTGAATTCTTTGGGGCATGCCCCGCAAAGGGCCCTGTTCAGGGCTGGTAAGGTAAAAGAGCTTTGAACTTTTGTAATTTAGAATAGGGTAGGGCATTTTTTTATTTTGGGGGGCTTTGTTATTTTATTAGGGGGCTTAGAGTAGGTGTAATTAGTTTAAAATTGTTGTAATATTTTTCTAATGTTTGTAAATATTTTTTTATTTTTTGTAACTTAGTTCTTTTTTATTTTTTGTACTTTAGTTAGTTTATTTCATTGTATTTATTTGTAGATATTGTATTTAAATAATTTATTGATAGTGTAGTGTTAGGTTTAATTGTAGGTAATTGTTGGTATTTTATTTAATTAATTTATTGATAGTGTAGTGTTAGGTTTAATTGTAACTTAGGTTAGGATTTATTTTACAGGTAATTTTGTAATTATTTTAACTATTTTAGCTATTAAATAGTTCTTAACTATTTAATAGCTATTGTACCTGGTTAAAATAAATACAAAGTTACCTGTAAAATAAATATAAATCCTAAAATAGCTATAATATAATTATAATTTATATTGTAGCTATATTAGGGTTTATTTTACAGGTATTTAGCTTTAAATAGGATTAATTTATTTAATAAGAGTTAATTTATTTCGTTAGATTTAAATTATATTTAATTTAGGGGGGTGTTAGTGTTAGGGTTAGACTTAGCTTTAGGGGATAATACATTTATTAGAATAGCGGTGAGCTCCAGTCGGCAGATTAGGGGTTAATGTTTGAAGTTAGGTGTCGGCGATGTTAGGGAGGGCAGATTAGGGGTTAATACTATTTATTATAGGGTTAGTGAGGCGGATTAGGGGTTAATAACTTTATTATAATAGCGGTGCGGTCCGGTCGGCAGATTAGGGGTTAATAAGTGTAGGCAGGTGGAGGCGACGTTGTGGGGGGCATATTAGGGGTTAATAAATATAATATAGGGGTTGGCGGTGTTAGGGGCAGCAGATTAGGGGTACATAGGGATAATGTAAGTAGCGGCGGTTTACGGAGCGGCAGATTAGGGGTTAATAATAATATGCAGGGGTCAGCGATAGTGGGGGCGGCAGAATAGGGGTTAATAAGTGTAAGGTTAGGGGTGTTTAGACTCGGGGTACATGTTAGAGTGTTAGGTGCAGACGTAGGAAGTGTTTCCCCATAGCAAACAATGGGGCTGCGTTAGGAGCTGAACGCGGCTTTTTTGCAGGTGTTAGGTTTTTTTTCAGCTCAAACATCCCCATTGTTTTCTATGGGGGAATCATGCACGAGCACGTTTTTGAGGCTGGCCGCGTCCGTAAGCAACTCTGGTATCGAGAGTTGAAGTTGCGTTAAATATGCTGTACGCTCCTTTTTTGGAGCCTAACGCAGCCATTCTGTGGACTCTCAATACCAGAGTTATTTTAAAGGTGCGGCCAGAAAAAAGCCAGCGTTAGCTACGCGGGTCGTTACCGACAAAACTCTAAATCTAGCCGATAGTATTTTAGCTGATATTATGGCTATATTAGATATAAGCCGGCATAAAGGTTTTCCTGAATATAGTAGATTTGCCTAATTGAGGCTTCATTGTATAATAAGCTTGTATTAGGATATTTTGAATATACGTATATTAGGCTATATTATATAATAAACCCTTATTAAAAGGGACAGTCTACACCAGAATTTTTATTGTTTAAAAAAATAGATAATCCCTTTATTACCCATTCCCAGTTTTACATAACCAACACAGTTATATTCATATATGTTTTACCTCTGTGATTCCCTTGTATCTGGGCCTCTGCAGACTGCCCCCTTATCTCAGTGCTTTTGACAGACATGCAGTTTATCCAATCAGTGCAGACTAAATAACTCCACGGGAGTGAGCAAAATGTTATCTATATGACATACATGAACTAGTATTGTCTAACTGTGATTTTTTTTTCAAAATGCTCTGAGCTAAGAGGCGGTTTTCAACAGTTTAGAAATCAGTTTGAGCCTACCTAGGTTTAGCTTTTCAAAAATACTACCAAGGGAACAAAAGCAAATGTAATGATTAAAGGACCAGTCAACACAGTCAACAAATGCAAGATAACAAGACAATGCAATAGCACTTAGTCTGAACTTCAAATGAGTAGTAGATTTTTTTTCTGACAATTTTAAAAGTTATGTCTATTTCCACTCCCCCTGTACCATGTGACAGCCATCAGCCAATCACAAATGCATACACACTTATTCTTGCACATGCTCAGTAGGAGCTGGGGACTGAAAAAGTTTAAATATAAAAAGACTGTGCACATTTTGTTAATGGAAGTAAATTGGAAAGTTGTTTAAAACGGCATGCTCTATCTGAATAATGAAAGTTTAATTTTGATTGAGTGTCCCTTTAAGTCAATTGGAAAGTTGTTTAAAATGGCATGCCCTATCTGAATTATAAAAGTTTAATTTTTGACTAGATTGTCCCTTTAAGGTTTATTAAATATATATATAAGTATTGGCCTGTATTAAAGGATTACTGTAGTTTTATTCTTGGCATATGTAACAATGATATAAATCGGGTTATAATGTTCAAAGAAATAATTTGCACCTACTTGCAGTTTCAATTGATCCTTCTAATATATATATAAAATTTAGTTTTAAAATCTTTTAATGACGTAGGCTAAGACAGCCCACAAATATGGGTTGTACAATCGTCCGTATATTCAACCAATAATATTCAGCTTTTATGAATCTAATTAAAACGTTTAGTCTGCATCTTGCGCATGCGCAATCTGATCTGAGCTATAAAAAGTTATTTCTTTCTTATGCCCACACAATGATAAGTTGCTCATTAATGCTAGGGAGATTCTATATGCAAACAGCACTCACCTTATTAGCGCAGCTCCATCACCCGCTCTGCAATTTCAATACAGAGAAACACAAGGTGACGTATTCTCTGACGTGTTAAAAGCTTGCGCAGGCGCATCATGGATAATGTCCGCCATATTGGTACCTGGGTTCCCATGCAGGATAGGGCTAGGTGATCAGGTACTGACGGAGTGGGTTTGGAAATCAGGATTACTTTGTGAATCAATTGCAGGCAAACAGTAAGTTATTACAAAGTATGTGACATTAATAATCGTCTCATTTTTAAACGTTTTATCTATTTTTCGAACTTAGTTTTTTGAGTTCAGTGTCCCTTTAAGCTATATGATATAATAGTCTGTATTAGGTTTTTAAAATAAATATATTAACCGTTCTTAGGCTAACTATATTTTAAGCCTGTTTTAGGCTATTTTAAATCTAGCTATATTAAGCCTGTATTAATTTGCGTGGCAGTAATAATAAAAATAAGGCTCTATTAATTAATCTATTTAGCCTATTAAGTCTATATTCTGTAACTATTTAAAGACTGTATTAAGGCTCTATCCTATAATATAAAAGGCCAAGTGTGTTTGTCCGAAGCTGTCATGTGCAGTAGAGACAGCACAAGGACAAACACACCTGGCCTTTGAGTCCCTAGCTGATACGATTCTGCGGCAGAAGTGGGCATGACCGGGCG
This sequence comes from Bombina bombina, assembly GCF_027579735.1. Classification (NCBI taxonomy): domain Eukaryota; kingdom Metazoa; phylum Chordata; class Amphibia; order Anura; family Bombinatoridae; genus Bombina; species Bombina bombina. The sequence goes on along the minus strand of NC_069502.1, from coordinate 46,793,006 downwards.
TGAGCAGGGGCGTGGCCGCCATGAAGGGGGCGCGGCTGGGCGTGGATTGCCATGAAGGGGGCGTGGCCAGGTGCGGTTGTGCGATAGAGGGGACAGAGATAGAGACTGAGGGGAGAGAGATAGAGAGGGGAGAGAGAGAGGAGGAGAGAAGGGGGAGAGAGAGAGGGGGGGAGAGAGAGAGAGAGAGAGAGGGGGGAGAGAGAGGGGGGGAGAGAGAGAGGGGGGGAGAGAGAGAGGGGGGAAAGAGAGGGGGAGAGATAGAGGGGGGAGAGAGAGAGGGGGGAGAGAGCAAAAGAGGGGGGAGAGAGTGCAAAAGAGGGGGAGAGAGCGCAAAAGAGAGGGGGGAGAGAGAGAGCGCAAAAGAGAGGGGGAGAGGGGGGAGAGAGAGAGGGGGAGAGAGAGAGGGGGAGTGGGGGGAGAAAGAGAGTGAGAGGGGGGAGAGAGAGGGGGGAGAGAGAGAGGGGGGAGAGAGAGAGGGGGGAGAGAGAGAGGAGAGAGAGAGGGGGGAGAGAGAGAGGGGGGAGAGAGAGGGGGGAGAGAGGGGGGGAGAGAGGGGGGAGAGAGAGGGGGGGAGAGAGAGAGGGGGGGAGAGAGGGGGGTGGGGGAAAGAGAGGGGTGGGGGAGAGAGCGCAAAAGAGAGGGGGGAGAGAGAGCGTAAAAGAGGGGAGAGCGTAAAAGAGGGGGGAAAGAGCGCAAAAGTGGAGGGAAAGAGCACAAAAGAGGGGGGAAAGAGCGCAAAAGAGGGGGGAAAGAGCGGAAAAGAGGGGGGAAAGAGCGCAAAAGAGGGGGGAGAGAGTGCAAAAGAGGGGGGAGAGAGTGCAAAAGAGGGGGGAGAGAGCGCAAAAGAGAGGGGGAGAGAGAGCGCAAAAGAGAGGCGGGAGAGCATAAAAGAGGGGGGATAGCGCAAAAGAGAGGGGAGAGAGAGTGCAAAAGAGGGGGAGAGAAAGCACAAAAGAGAGGGGGGAGAGAGTGCAAAAGAGAGGGGAGAGAGAGCGCAAAAGAGAGGGGGAGAGAGAGCGCAAAAGAGAGGGGAGAAAGAGAGCGCAAAAGAGAGGGGAGAGAGAGAGCGCAAAAGAGAGGCGGGGAGAGAGAGAGCGCAAAAGAGAGGCGGGGAGAGAGAGCGCAAAAGAGGGGAGAGAGAGAGGGGGGGGAGAGATTGCAAAAGAGATGGGGAGAGAGAGCACAAAAGAGATGGAGGAGAGAGAGAGCGCAAAAGAGATGGAGGAGAGAGAGAGCGCAAAAGAGATGGAGGAGAGAGAGAGCGCAAAAGAGAGGGGGAGAGAGAGAGCACAAAAGAGAAGGGAGAAAGAGAGCGCAAAAGAGAGGGGGAAGAGAGAGAGTGCAAAAGAGAGGGGGGAGAGAGAGAGAGAGCGCAAAAGAGAGGGGGGAGAGAGAGCGCAAAAGAGAGGGGAGAGAGAGCACAAAAGAGAGGGGAGAGAGAGGGGGAGAGAGCGCAAAAGAGATGGGGAAGAGAGAGCGCAAAAGAGATGGAGGAGAGAGAGTGCAAAAGAGAGGGGGAGAGAGAGCGCAAAAGAGAGGGGGAGAGAGAGCGCAAAAGAGAGGGGGGAGAGAGAGACCACAAAAGAGAGGGGGGAGAGAGAGAGCGCAAAAGAGAGGGGGAGAGAGAGAGCTCAAAAGAGAGGGGGGAGAGAGAGAGCTCAAAAGAGAGGGGGAGAGAGAGAGCAAAAGAGACAGATAGAGAGAGAGAGCAAAAGAGAGGGGGGAGGGAGAGAGCAAGGTGTGGGACCGCTGTACTGCAAAAAATGGCCCGTGTGAATGGGATTTAGTACTAGTTAAATATAACTGTATTTAGCCTGCGTTAAGGCTATTCGAAATTCAAATTTTAGCCTGTTAAACTTTTCCTTTCTTCCAAAGAGGACTTTTGCTTACATTTTTTTTACCTTTGCTGTCGCCCCGTAAGTAAATCCTTTCCCCCTCTTTTGAGGTGGATCATAAACCCTCTCAACACACTCCAGTACTGTCTCCCATGCTTCAGTCTCTTTCAGCCCAGTATCGGTGTCACTTTCGCCCTCAAGCGGCTTTGGAAGGCCTCATGCCCCTCTCCTGGGCGTCTCACTTAGGAGTATTGTTTAATCTGTTCTGTACTAACCAGCTTCTTTCTCAGTACTCCTCTAATCCTTTTACCTATTCTTTCCCTTGGAGGGATAGTCTAGTAGAAGGTGAATATTGGATTGGTTTTGGCAATACTGTCTCTTTAATGTATTTTGTCTATCTCCTCCGGTGCTGTGCTGAGAGTCCATGCGTACATGTACCTGACCAGTGACTAGCTCCGGTCGGTCATGCGAGCCGTTGCTCAGTGCGACACTGGTTTCTCATTGTGGTTTTATTTCCTTTACTTTTCTAGTTTTTTTTTTTATTTAAATATTTTATTTGATTTTCATAATAAATAAGTAACATTGCACCCAACCGTGCTCCATACGTTACATAAGCTTAGTAACAGGATATGAAAAATAAAAAAGAATAACAGAGGCCATGGCAATGTAACCCGCATCTGGGCTAGATCATTGCCTTTATCACAATACTTCAAAGTTATATTCAGGAACATAAACAGAAAAATAAAACTATCAGAATATGAGAAAACATATATAAATGTCCCAGCTGGGGGTGGGTAAAAAGAGAGGGGGGGTTAAGATAGGGGAAGTGGGGGAGATCGGGGAAAACCAATAGAAATCTTCTAGCTGTCAGGGTAGGATACTCACGGGGTGGGAAGGGTGGTTGTATTACAATTCTTGTCGGGTGGGAATGGGGGGGGCGGGGATTACACTCAAGTCTGGTTGTGGAGAACCCTATACATCTATGCTCGGGAACCATTGGGTGTCGTACTTGGATTTCCACACAGCCCATATTAGTTCAAAAAGGTCTACTTTTCCCACGGAAAAACATAATTTATGTAAGAACTTACCTGATAAATTCATTTCTTTCATATTAGCAAGAGTCCATGAGCTAGTGACGTATGGGATATACATTCCTACCAGGAGGGGCAAAGTTTCCCAAACCTTAAAATGCCTATAAATACACCCCTCACCACACCCACAAATCAGTTTAACGAATAGCCAAGAAGTGGGGTGATAAGAAAAAAGTGCGAAAACATAAAAAATAAGGAATTGGAATAATTGTGCTTTATACAAAAAAATCATAACCACCACAAAAAAGGGTGGGCCTCATGGACTCTTGCTAATATGAAAGAAATGAATTTATCAGGTAAGTTCTTACATAAATTATGTTTTCTTTCATGTAATTAGCAAGAGTCCATGAGCTAGTGACGTATGGGATAATGACTACCCAAGATGTGGATCTTTCCACGCAAGAGTCACTAGAGAGGGAGGGATAAAATAAAGACAGCCAATTCCTGCTGAAAATAATCCACACCCAAAATAAAGTTTAAAGAAAACATAAGCAGAAGATTCAAACTGAAACCGCTGCCTGAAGTACTTTTCTACCAAAAACTGCTTCAGAAGAAGAAAACACAACAAAATGGTAGAATTTAGTAAAAGTATGCAAAGAGGAACCAAGTTGCTGCTTTGCAAATCTGAACAACCAAAGCTTCATTCCTAAACGCCTAGGAAGTAAAAACTGACCTAGTAGAATGAGCTGTAATCCTTTGAGGCGGAGTTTTACCCGACTCGACATAGGCATGATGAATTAAAGATTTCAACCAAGATGCCAAAGAAATGGCAGAAGCTTTCTGGCCTTTTCTAGAACCAGAAAAGATGAAAAATAGACTAGAAGTCTTTCGGAAAGACTTAGTAGCTTCAACATAATATTTCAAAGCTCTAACAACATCCAAAGAATGCAATGATTTCTCCTTAGAATTCTTAGGATTAGGACATAATGAAGGAACCACAATTTCTCTACTAATGTTGTTAGAATACACAACCTTAGGTAAAAATTCAAAAGAAGTTCGCAACACCGCCTTATCCTGATGAAAAATCAGAAAAGGAGACTCACAAGAAGAGCAGATAATTCAGAGACTCTTCTGGCAGAAGAGATGGCCAAAAGAAACAAAACTTTCCAAGAAAAAAGTTTAATGTCCAATGAATGCATGGGTTCAAAAGGAGGAGCTAGAAGAGCCCCCAGAACCAAATTTAAACTCCAAGGAGGAGAAATTTACTGAATGACAGGTTTTATATGAACCAAGTCTTGTACAAAACAATGAATATCAGGAAGATTAGCAATCTTTCTGTGAAAAAGAACAGAAAGGGCAGAGATTTGTCCTGTCAAGGAACTTGCGGACAAACCTTTATCTAAACCATCCTGAAGAAACTGTAAAAATTCTCGGAATTCTAAAAGAATGCCAGGAAAAATGATGAGAAGACACCAAGAAATATAAGTCTTCCAGACTCTATAATATATCTCTCTAGATACAGATTAATCACAGAGTCAGAGAAACCTCTTTGACCAAGAATCAAGCGTTCAATCTCCATACCCTTAAATTTAAAGATTTGAGATCCTGATGGAAAAAAAGGACCTTGCGACAGAAGGTCTGGTCTTAACGGAAGAGCCCACGGTTGGCAAGAGGCCATCCTAAAAAGATCCGTCCATGCTGACGTTTAGTTTTAGTATCAAGAGGACCAGAATCCTCTATTTCTAATGCAATTAATACTTCTTTAAATAAAGAACGAATAAATTCCATCTTGAACAAATACAAAGATTTATCAGCATCAACCTCTGAGACAGAAACCTCTGAACCAGAAGAACCATTATCAGTATCAGAATGATGATGTTCATTTAAAAATTCATCTGAAAAAAGAGAAGTTTTAAAAGACTTTTATGTATACTAGAAGGAGAAATAACAGACATAGCCTTCTTAATGGATTTAGAAACAAAATCTCTTATGTTATCAGGAACACTCTGAGTATTAGATGTTGACGGAACAGCAACAGGTAATGTAACAGTACTAAAGGAAATTTTATCTGCATTAACAAGTTTGTCATAACATTTAATACAAACAACAGCTGAAGGAACAGATACCAAAAGTGATACACTTAGCTTTGGTAGCTCCAGCACCGGGCAGCGATTTTCCTGAAGTATCTTCTGACTCAGTTGCAACGTGGAACATCTTGCAATATGTAATAGAAAAAACAACATATAAAGCAAAATTGATCAAATTCCTTAAATGACAGTTTCAGGAATGGGAAAAAAATGCCAGTGAACAAGCTTCTAGCAACCAGAAGCAATAAATAATGAGACTTAAATAATGTGGAGACAAAAGTGACGCCCATATTTTTTAAGCGCCAAATAAGACGCCCACATTATTTGGCGTCTAAATGCTTTTGGCGACAAAAATGACGCCACATCCGGAACGCCGACACTTTTGACGCAAAAGAAACGTCAAAAAATGACGCAACTTCCGGCGACACGTATGACGCCGGAAACAGAAAAAATGTTTGCGCCAAAAAAGTCCGCGCCAAGAATGACGCAATAAAATGAAGCATTTTCAGCCCCCGCGAGCCTAACAGCCCACAGGGAAAAAGCCAATTTTTTTAAGGTAAGAAAAAATGATCGATTCAAATGCATTATCCCAAATATGAAACTGACTGTCTGAAAATAAGGAATGTTGAACATCCTGAGTCAAGGCAAATAAATGTTTGAATACATATATTTAGAACTTTATAAAAAAGTGCCCAACCATAGCTTAGAGTGTCACAGAAAAGAAGACTTACTTACCCCAGGACACTCATCTACATGTTGTAGAAAGCCAAACCAGTACTGAAACGAAAATCAGCAGAGGTAATGGTATATATATAAGAGTATATCGTCGATCTGAGAAGGGAGGTAAGAGATGAATCTCTACGACCGATAACAGAGAACCTATGAAATAGACCCCGTAGAAGGAGATCATTGCATTCAAATAGGCAATACTCTCCTCACATCCCTCTGACATTCACTGCACGCTGAGAGGAAAACCGGGCTCCAACCTGCTGCGGAGCGCATATCAACGTAGAATCTAGCACAAACTTACTTCACCACCTCCATAGGAGGCAAAGTTTGTAAAACTGATTTGTGGGTGTGGTGAGGGGTGTATTTATAGGCATTTTAAGGTTTGGGAAACTTTGCCCCTCCTGGTAGGAATGTATATCCCATACGTCACTAGCTCATGGACTCTTGCTAATTACATGAAAGAAAGAAGATATTCTTCTCCACTGAGTACATATAAGCCATGAACCTGATTATGTCAGACCATGGCGGGGGATTTGACGTTTTCCAGGATCTAGCTATTGAGAGCTTAACTGCAGAGAACAGATAAATACTTAAATATCCCTGATACTTTGGCAGCCTACAAGTACAGTTATATGGAGTAAGGCTATTTCAGGAGTTCTAGGTAATGTTATTCCTAAACCGGCTAGAAGGGAGAAACAAGCGCTCCAGAGTGGTTTGATCTTGGGGCAACTTCACCATATGTGGGTCATGTCGCCTATCCGACCACATTTACTCCAGCATAGGGGTGTGGATGAGGGTAATATTTTGGCTAATCTACTTGGGACGTAGTACCAGTGGCTGAGGATTTTAAAGTACGTCTCTAAAATGGTGATACAATGTAAGGCTTGCTTGGTGAGTGTGAACGTACGCTGCCAATTTGCACTAGATATGGATACATTGAGTTTTTGTTCCCATTTTAAAATGTGAGAGGCTTTATTGTCTGGTACAGTGCCATCCATTAAATTATAATGGATGGACATGGGTTTCCCCAGTCTGCTCCCCTGCTTGCACCTAGTTTCCCACAGTTTAACTTACCAGTTTGAAGAGGGACGAAACCCCCAGCTAGAAAGTAAGCTTGTTACTCTGGTTTGTTCGAAGGTTAGGTAGGGTGGGATTTGGGCTATGACTCTGAGCTGATCTAGGGTAATAAATTAGTCTGATTGCATTGGTGACTACATATCTGCAATTCTCACTGTACCCAGTCTTTTCCATGTGGTTGCATGCGAGTCTGGTAGTCCAGAAATAGAGGTGATAGGGGAGGGGTGGGGCGCTATGTGTTTATAGTACCTAAGCTGTTCCCATGTGGCCAGGCATTCTTTTATTATAATCTTATCTATTGCTAAGGTCTGTCTGCAATGTGGAGGGGTCCATTTAAGATCTTCTTAAGAGATTTGATATGGAAGCGAGGCTTGTTCCAAAGATCTCCACTTACTGTTGGAGTCTTTGACGCCCCATTGTGAAATATGCATGAGCATTGCTGCCTCAAAATATCTGGTTATGGATGGGGAAGCCGCCCCCCCCATGTTCTCTTGGGTATTGAAGGGTCTTGTGCGCTATTCTAGGGGGCTTGCCCTGCCATATATATCTAGTAATTTCACTTTGGAACTGAAGTATGGTGTGTTTGGGTACCCAGATCGGGAGGCACCTAAATAAATAAGTTAACTTGGGGAGAAAGCTCATTTTGATGGCTGCTACTCTACCTAGCCATGATATCGATTTGTAGTTCCAGTTATGTTTTAGGGATCTAAGTTCTGACAGAAGAGGTTGATAATAAACTTTAACCCCTGTTGGAATATCATGTGATAGTTTAACACCTAAGTTTGTGAAATAGGAGGTCTTAATGACAAACTTATATTTATCTTGGATATCCTTGGCCACTTCATCGGGGAAACCCCTCAGGAAGACCTCTGTTTTATGTTGGTTGAGCTTAAAGTGGAACAGACTACCAAACTTCTCTAGGGTCTCTAAAAGTCTGGGTATGGTTTTTTAGGGGTTTAGAGGAAAAGACTGTGGTGTCGTCAGCAAAAAGTGCCACCTTATGGGTCGTTCCATGAATAGTTACTCCCTCAAGTGTATTATCTTTTCTGATTTGGGCTGCCAAACCCTCTAGTGCCAATGCAAATAACAGCGGAGAGAGGGGGCACCCTTGCCGTGTCCCGTTAGTGATGGGGAAGGGGGTAGAGTTGAATCTCAGTCCTCTGACCAAGGCTGAGGGGTGGGAGTAGAGTGCTTTGATGGCCAGGATCATTCTTTCTGGGAATTGAAAGGCACCCAAGACCTGCCACAAGTACTCCCATGGGACCCGGTAGAATGCCTTCTCAGCGTCGAGGAAAATTACTGCTATGGGCCTATTTAATCTGTTAGATTCCGTGCGAATATTTAACAATCTCCTTGTATTATCCGGGCCCTCCCTACCCAGGATGAAACCCACCTGATCGGGATCTATGAGGCCTGGCAAAAGATCGGATCAGCCAATTTTTTCACCTTTAATTCCGATTGGCTGATTTTCGTCGTTAGTCGTCGGAAGAAGAGGATGCTCCATGCCGGATGTCTTGAAGATGGAGCAGCTCCGTGTCGGAAGGATAAAGATAGAAGATGCTGCCTGGATGAAGACTTCATTGGAAAAGAGATTAAACTTCTTGCGCTATAAATCCAACAGCAAGGACCAGCACCACAGATGGATACTAGTTCCCTACAAACTAGCAAAAGGAATATTGAAGTGAAAAGACAAGTACTGTGGGCGTCTTAAAGGGCAGGACAAAAAAATATATGAGTTGATTATGACCTAATACATATGAAAAAAATCTTTTAACAAATGATAGGTAAATGATCAAGAAAAAAAAATCTTTTAACAAATGATAGGTAAATGATCAAGAAAAAAAACAACAGCCAATTGAAATGAATGTTAAAATATAATTTAATTAGACTTTACTAAATGTATTAAAAGAGTTGTAAGCAAAATAATTCATACAATGAGATAAATATAAAAAGGCAATACTAAATGTCCATAAATAAATGCATAAAAACTTATTTATATAAAAGGAGTAATTCTCTGTAAGTGACCTATCTATGTAGAGAGAAGACCTCTAAAGACACTTCAAAATACTTAGCCTCTGCTGCAGACAGGGTTAAGGAAGCAAAAAAGCAATACTAATGAGAGATAACGAATCCTGGTTATTTAAGCAAAATAACAATGAGCTGCAACAATGATGCTCAATTCAATTTCAAAGTTTTAGGATTGGTGTAAAACGGCAATCCTGCACAGGTTATAGCCGTGAAGAAATAGTACCTTAATTTGTTCAGGAGCTCCAAGTGTTTTTGTAATCCAGTGTAGCAGTTATACCGCCAGCATGAAACAGCTCTGGGAACCCTCTGTGTGTGATGGGAAGAAAGCCGCCAAGCTCCTCTCCCCTGCAAACTCTGGAATTCCACCCTCAGCTGTGTGATGTCCGTTTGATGCTTCAGTGTTTCCTGGAGTACGGTGTCCTTAGTGAGCCACAATAGTGTGAAGAAAGTAGTTCCGGCAACGTTTCAGCTCTTAGCAGAGCCTTTGTCAAGCCTGTTACTTTCTTCTAAAATGGGCTCCTTTTACAGCTCTGTCTGTAATGTTAATCCAAAGGGGTGGTTTATTGCAATTAGTGAGATCCTTAATAGCTGAACCACCCATGTATTTAGCATAAACAAGACAAAATATGTATGTTTAAAACCGGATGGTTAGTTAGAACTATTTGTATTGATAAGATACACATATCAAGAAGTGTGGGACTCTTTTTTTCTCTAAGAAAAGGGTATATTTAATAGTACCTAATTTTTCAGAAGAGAATAAATGAAAGAGAACCTTAAAGTACCTATAGGTGTAAAAACAAAGTGCAAACTTCAGTGTTCTAATAATAAGGCAGCTTATACTAAAGGCATTCATAATGTGAAATAGAAATATAATAATATAATAACATACATGTATATTGGCTGTTTATTTATATTTAAAAGAGACTTTTATATATACATACATAAATCCTTATCAACTGAAATATTTACTCACATATTTTGTTTTTACAAGAATTTGGCAAAAATTATTTAATATTAAATTTTGGCTAAAAAAAATAAATTTTGGCTAAAAAAAAAATAAAAAAAAAAAATAATAAAAAAATTAAAAAAAACTTAAAGTTGATTTGGGTTGTTTATATTTTCTATGTTAAAAAAAAAATTTCTTATAAAATGATCTCTCTATAAAAAGTGTATGTATATATATATATATATATATATATCTAACTTCTAAAAGCTTTAAGAATAAATATATATCTAAGAATCATAAAAATTGTTTATATTATTTGATTAAATTAGGCAGATATATAGAAACAGACTATTATTCTAAAAACCTAGTGGGATACAAATTATTACCTATGGAAACATGATAGATCCATTTCCAAATTTAGACCATTGGGGATTAGAGTGTTGACATTAAAAATCCACCTTGATTCCAATTGTAAAAGCATTTTTTCCATGTCTCCTCCCCTACCTTTATCCTTCACTTTCGCTATCCCAATGTAATTAAAATATGTGAGATTACCTCCGTTGCATGTCTTAAAGTGATCTTGGTTTGTCTCTATGTTGCAGCTCATTGTTATTTTGCTTAAATAACCAGGATTCGTTTTCTCTCATTAGTACTGCTTTTTTGCTTCCTTAACCCTGTCTGCAGCAGAGGCTAAGTATTTTGAAGTGTCTTTAGAGGTCTTCTCTCTACATAGATAGGTCACTTACAGAGAATTACTCCTTTTATATAAATAAGTTTTTATGCATTTATTTATGGACATTTAGTATTGCCTTTTTATATTTATCTCATTGTATGAATTATTTTGCTTGCAACTCTTTTAATACATTTAGTAAAGTCTAATTAAATTATATTTTAACATTCATTTCAATTGGCTGTTGTTTTTTTTCTTGATCATTTACCTATCATTTGTTAAAATATTTTTTTCTTTTTTTTTCTTGATCATGTACCTATCATTTGTTAAAAGATTTTTTTCATATGTATTAGGTCATAATCAACTCATATATTTTTTTGTCCTGCCCTTTAAGGCGCTCACAGTACTTGTTTTTTCACTTCAATATTCCTTTTGCTAGTTTGTAGGGAACTAGTATCCATCTGTGGTGCTGGTCCTTGCTGTTGGATTTATAGCGCAAGAAGTTTAATCTCTTTTCCAATATAGTCAGTTTGCTTCCCTATATAAACTACTTGCAGCTCTTAAATATGAACGATCAGAAAAGTATTTTTGATCTTAGATCTTGCATGTATGAGGATCTACAAAAGATTAAAACTAAAGACAAAACAGAACTAATAGAAATTGTCAATGAATCTAACATAAGTCTAGATGAACTAATGAAATTACTAGAGGATAAAATGAAAATGGAATTAAAATACAGAACTGAATATCTGTTTATGCAGAAATATATTGAAGTTAAGAGAGTCCCAAGAGGCCTCAGATTAAAGAAAGAATGTGCATTTAAAACTGAAGATCCAATTTTTAAAACTAAGTGGAGAGAAATTTTAGAAATGGATCTATCATGTTTCCTTAGGTAATAATTTGTATCCCACTAGGTTTTTAGAATAATAGTCTGTTTCTATATATCTGCCTAATTTAATCAAATAATATAAACAATTTTTATGATTCTTAGATTTATATTTATTCTTAAAGCTTTTAGAAGTTAGATATATATATACATACACTTATTATAGAGAGATCATTTTATAAGAATTTTTTTTTTAACATAGAAAATATAAACAACCCAAATCAACTTTAAGTTTTTTTTTATTTTTTTTTTTTTATTTATTTATTTATTTATTTATTTATTTTTTAGCCAAAATTTATTTTTTTAGCCAAAATTTAATATTAAATTATTTTTGCTAAATTCTTGTAAAAACAAAATATGTGAGTAAATATTTCAGTTGATAAGGATTTATGTATGTATATATAAAAGTCTCTTTTAAATATAAATAAACAGCCAATATACATGTATGTTATTATATTATTATATTTCTATTTCACATTATGAATGCCTTTAGTATAAGCTGCCTTATTATTAGAACACTGAAGTTTGCACTTTGTTTTTACACCTATAGGTACTTTAAGGTTCTCTTTCATTTATTCTCTTCTGAAAAATTAGGTACTATTAAATCACACACAGAGGGTTCCCAGAGCTGTTTCATGCTGGCGGTATAACCGCTACACTGGATTACAAAAACACTTGGAGCTCCTGAACAAATTAAGGTACTATTTCTTCACGGCTATAACCTGCGCAGGATTGCCGTTTTACACCAATCCTAAAACTTTGAAATTGAATTGAGCATCATTGTTGCAGCTCATTGTTATTTTGCTTAAATAACCAGGATTCATTTTCTCTCATTAGTACTGCTTTTTTGCTTCCTTAACCCTGTCTGCAGCAGAGGCTAAGTATTTTGAAGTGTCTTTAGAGGTCTTCTCTCTACATAGATAGGTCACTTACAGAGAATTACTCCTTTTATATAAATAAGTTTTTATGCATTTATTTATGGACATTTAGTATTGCCTTTTTATATTTATCTCATTGTATGAATTATTTTGCTTACAACTCTTTTAATACATTTAGTAAAGTATAATTAAATTATATTTTAACATTCATTTCAATTGGCTGTTGTTGTTTTTCTTGATCATTTACCTATCATTTGTTAAAAGATTTTTTTTTTCTTGATCATTTACCTATCATTTGTTAAAAGATTTTTTTCATATGTATTAGGTCATAATCAACTCATATATTTTTTTGTCCTGCCCTTTAAGGCGCCCACAGTACTTGTTTTTTCACTGGATGAAGACTTCTCCCAGCTTCATTAAGGACTGCTTGCCTGCTTGGCTTCATTGAGGATGGATGTCCGGTCTTCAAAACTGTAAGTGGATCTTTGGGGGTTAGTGTTAGGTTTTTTAAGGGTTTATTGGGTGGGTTTTACTTTTAGGTTAGGGTTTGGGCAGAAAAAGAGCTAAATGCCCTTTTAAGGGCAATGGGGAGCTTAGGTTTTTTTAGTTAGGATTTTATTTGGGGGGTTGGTTGTGTGGGTGGTGGGTTTTACTGTTGGGGGCTGTTTGTATTTTCTTTACAGGTAAAAGAGCTGATTTCTTTGGGGCAATGCCCTGCAAAAGGCCCCTTTAAGGGCTATTGGTAGTTTAGTTTAGGCTAGGGTTTTTTTATTTTGGGGGGGGCTTTTTTTATTTTGATAGGGCTATTAGATTAGGTGTAATTAGTTTAAATATCTGATAATTTCTTTTTTTATTTTGTGTAATTTAGTGGGGGTTTTATGTAATTTAGGTAATTGTATTTAATTTAGGTAATTTATTTAATTAATTTAATTTATTTAATTGTAGTGTAGGTTAGGTGTTAGTGTAAGACAGGTTAGGTTTTATTTTACAGGTAAATTTGTATTTATTTTAACTAGGTAGTTAGTAAATAGTTAATAACTATTTAGTAACTATTCTAATTAGTTAAAATAAATACAAACTTGCCTGTAAAATACAAATAAACCCTAAGCTAGCTACAATGTAACTATTAGTTATATTGTAGCTAGCTTAGGGTTTATTTTATAGGTAAGTATTTAGTTTTAAATAGGTATTATTTAGGTAATGATAGTAGGTTTTATTTAGATTTATTTTAATTATATTAAAGGTAGGGGGTGTAAGGGTTATTGTTAGACTTAGGTTTAGGGGTTAATAAATTTAGTATAGTGGCAGCGACATTGGGGGCGGCAGATTAGGGGTTAATAAATTTAGGTAGGTGGCGGTGATGTTAGGGGCAGCAGATTAGGGGTTAATAATATTTAACTAGTGTTTGCGAGGCGGGAGTGCTGTGGTTTAGGGGTTAATATGTTTTTTATAGTGGCGACGATGTCCGGAGCTGCAGATTAAGGGTTAATAATTTTATTTTAGTGTTTGCAATGCGGGAGGGCCTCGGTTTAGGGGTTAATAGGTAGTTTTTGGGTGTTAGTGTACTTTTTAGCACTTTAGTTATGAGTTTTATGCTGCAGCTTTGTAACGTAAAACTCATAACTACTGACTTTAGATTGCGTTACGAATCTTGCGGGAAAGGCTGTACTGCTCACTTTTTGGCCTCCCAGAAAAAGCTTGTAATACCGGCGCTATGGAAGTCCCATTGAAAAAAGACTTTACGCAAATTGCGTAAGTTAATTTGCGGTACGGCCAAAAAAGTGTGCAGTGCCCCAAAATCTGCAAGACTCGTAATACCAGCGATAGTGAAAAAGCAGCGTTATAAGCCTTAACGCTGCTTTTTCACTCATACCGCAAAACTCGTAATCTAGCCATTTGTTTGCAGGATCTACACTTTAATTGCACAGATTAAATCTCCTTTTGGATTCTCTTAGAGCATTTCCTTGCTGTTCTGTTTAAGCTCTGCCTTCAGCTGTGACATCACACTCCAACTTAATCTGTTTCACAGTTTGCACTGCACAGGATTCAACTTCCAATTTCTGGATAAGGTTTGGTCATTTCAAAATATCTGCAGTGTTTCTCATCATTTATTGATTCAGGTAGAACCTTTCATGTCATTACCTTTGCTTAAATATAAAAGTAACTCTTTAACTTGTCATATGCTAAATATTATACATAAATATATACTCATTTAACTTAAACTCCTGTATGCATACAATACTACTCATCAGTGCACATATTTGCTAACATATTTATAGGGCTGCAACTAACGATTATTTTCATAATCGATTAATCGGCCGATTATTTTTTCGATTAATCGACTAATCGGAAAATAAATTAATAAATTTTTCCTATATTTTAAATAAAATGCACATACTGAGTGTTATAAATATAAACTTCCAATTAAAACAACTGTTGGTCCAATTTTGTAAGCAGCAGAACACAGTTTTATAATTAAGCAAAACAAAACCACAAACTGTTTGTAAAGATGTAGAAGTAGAAAGAGGTAGACGATCACTGTTTATAACATTTTGTTATTCACTCTTTCAGAAAGTTTGCATTGAAATGCAAAAATGTCAACATGACCACATGCTCCTGGCTGAGGCTGGCTCTCTTTTTTGCAAGCTATTTTGCCTGCAGCAGAGAAGAGGCACTCAGATGGTGTTGAGGTGCCTGAGAAGCATAAGTAGGGTTTTGCCAATTTCACCAAGGTGGGCTATTTATCTTTGTTAGTTCTCCACCAATGCAAGGGGCCTCTCAACAAAGTAAGCCTGGACTTCATTTTAACATAAAAATATCAATAACCATCTATAAGGTTAGGGGAAAAAATATCTAGTCTACTCTTAAAATAACAGATATATACTTACAGAGGTTGAATTTGGTACATATTCCAAATCATTAAAAATAGAAATAGAAAAAAAGGCAAAATGGCTAAAGACTATATATCAGTAAAAGGACACAGCCTTACACATTTATCTATAGAGTACAAATATCAGCAATAGCAAGTGATCCGCTAAAAATGGTCTAAACAGGTAATAGTGGCATCAATTCATATAACAAATGCCATCAATCTAGGGCTAGGTGTAAATAACAAGCTCGGCACTATATCATGCAAAGCATAGTCCCAAATCACCTGATTTTATATAAACAATCCAGATGATGACTCCTATTTTATTTCTGGGTTGTACATAAGCCAGGGGTAGTTGTAAACTTAAAAAGAAACTTATACTGTCCTAAAAATGTGAAAAGTAAAATGTCTGTATATGTCCTTTAGGCTAAGGGCATAAACATAAAACACAATACCATGTGCAGGAGATCATTTGAGTAAAGCAGCTGGTGCTGTGCACCGACCAACTATCGATTATGCCGATTAGTTGTTGCAGCTCTACATATTTATAACTATAGCAAATTATACAAAGGTTGTGATTTCATGTTTACTCTGTTGCGCTTCCCCATTACAACCATAAGGCAACATTAGAGTTAAACTGAAATCTTTACCTAAGAATAATTAAGCAGAATCTTTGCTCAATTATGTGAATTATTTAAAACAACCTGTTGCGATCCTATTTGTTTTATATTTTCACTTTGCAAGATTTCTGCTACATAAAATGAATTACTAATAAAAAATAATAAGAATCTGCAGTTGTGGTTCAAATCAAATCTCCTCTTATGGTGGCCTTAAATGCCCCCCAAATTATGTCATCCCTAAGTTGCGGATTCTTATTTGTATTAATAGTAAACTTAATTTTCTTTCTCAATTCTTCCTTGAAAGGGACGTCTGAGAGGATGTGATGGGGGAGTCTCCAGGAGGGTCTAGTCATGGCTGCATCACCGGAGCGTATGTCGATTAGCAGTTGGTCATAATCTGACCAAGGACAGATAGAGATGGAGGCTAGTTTTACCATGTCAAGGGTATCCGCGTGGGAGAAAATGTAGTCAAGTCTCGAATAGGTGGCATGTGGGTGAGAGAAATGGGTGTAATCTCTCTCCGTTGGGTGTAGCGATAGCCATATATTGAAATCCTCAAACTGTGTCATTAAGGTTCTAAATCTATCACTTACAGGGTTTGCCTTAGGGTGTTTTGAATTTGCAGGCTTAGCTTTCCTGTTTAATTTGTCCTCCCTACCATATTAAAGTTTCCTGCCAGGATCACTCTGCACTGTTTGAGTTGCTCTATTTTTCCTAGGATTTTCTTCAAGTACATAGGCTGAAGTGTATTCGGGAGGTATTCAGAGATCAGTGTGTGTAGGACATGGTCAAGGGTGCAAATCAAAATGAGAAATCTGGCCTGGGGATCCCCAAATACTTGTATGAGTTCAAAGGCTACACTCTTGTGTAGCAAAATGGCAACTCCTCTGGCTTTCTTAGTGCATGAGGCTTCCTTTAAAAATGGGGTAACACCTAGAGATGACTGTGGGCTGAGAATGCGCCAGGAGGTGTGTTTCCTGTAGGAACACAACATCTGCTCTGTGATGTCGTAAGGATCTGGCGAGAAGGCTCCTCTTACCTATAGTGTTTAAACCCTTAACATTGTTTGTGAGGAATCTGAGGTGGGCCAATGTCTTACCAGTAGGTCGTAGTACCTTGGGGTGGGAAGCATGAGCCAGAATGGGCTTGGAGGGTTTAAGTACTTAGTTGGGGTTAGAAGTAGAGTAGAGTAAGGGAGAGGGATGTATGGGTGGGGGGATTGGTGGAAGTAGTCCCCCTACGTAGGACCCTAGTATGGGCCCCTAAATCAGGGGGGGGGGCTAATGTGAACTTGTGAACTTGTGAACTCATACAGAAATTAAAATAGTATAAACAGTATAAACAAGCCTATCTAACTGAGACAGGCATAATACACAACATGATGTAAACATAACTCAGACTCAAATATGTTTCATTTGGAAGTTGCGGGTGTTTCTCAGGTCAGCAGGGCCTGAGGTGTAAATGAATGATCTGGCATATTAGGCTTTTGTCGCTTAGGCCCACGTTCTCTAAGAGGCCACTCAGGGGCTGATGCCGTAGCTTAGAGGGAGGTACTGACCCTTGTTGGTCTGGTTCAATCAGGATACCCCAATTTGCCAAGAGGGTACTGCCCAGTGAAGGAGAGGAAACAACATGTGTTTTGTTATCCTTTGTGATGATGAGCTTAGTAGGGAAGCCCCATCTGTATTTAATTTTGGCCTTCCTTAACTGCATAGTCAAGGGAGCATAGAGTCTCCTTTGTTGCAAAGTATGAACTGACAGGTCCGGCAGCAATTGGATGTCTTTGAAAGTGTCCAAGATTGTAGGTTTGCTGAATGCAGCCTGCATCAGTCGGTCCTTGTAAAGTTATGGAAACACACCACCACATCCCTTGGTTTGTCCGAAGCCATCGATCTTGGTCTAAGGGCTCTGTGTGCCCGCTCCATGGTGTGCGAGGTGCCCTCAAGCGGGCCTAACAATTCTGAAAAAAGGGATTTAAGGAATTCTTGTAACTCACCTGTAGGAATGCTTTCTGGGATATCCCTAAAGCATACATTGTTCCTTCTGGCTCTATCTTCCACATCCGCAAGCTTCAGCTCCAATTGAGTTATTTGGTCGGCCAAATTCTCGGCATAAGAGAGTAAGTTGGAGTGGTCAGTAACAAGATCATTGTGCTGTCGTTCCAGGGTATCCACCCTTTCTCCTATCTCAGTTATGTCCTTCCGCAGTTCTGCTGAGCTGTGTTGAATGTCAGATGAAATAGATTTGGTTTGGGCTGCAAGCATCTTCTTCAAGGTGTTTTCAGTGATGTAATTTTGCAGATGGGCCGTGGAGTGTTCGCTCGACTGAGAGCCTTCATCTTGAGAGTCCTGATCACTACCCAATCTCTCGCCCTGGGCAGGGTCTGTGGAACACTGGGAAAAGTGGTCTAGGACTGTTTTCTTAACCACTATAGGGGTTTTAGGGTGTCTCCTCGAGGTGTGCAGCATTTTAGGCCGAGGCATAGGGATCTCTTTGCACCTCAGTGCCGCAACACAAATACTTTTTCACAGCCTGCAAGGAGTAGGAGTTATACCTGTCTAAACCTGTCTATCTAGAGAATATATAAAACATGGATATTCAACATAGAAGTGAGAGCGGGGCTGAGGACCACCTATACATTTGAATTAAGGCATCTTTCATGTGATATCACCAAGTATATATAGGTTTACCAATTGTCGTATATATGAAGGTCCCTACAGACCCCCACGCACCTTGGGTAAAAGGGGATACCACCGTGAGGAAGGGGAAAAGGGAAGGGGAAGTGACCAGCCTAGACAAGCTGGGCCGGAAAGGAGGAGGCGCTAGGGGGCCAGCAGCAACCAATCTCCACCAGTGAAACTCACAGTTTACACTTAAAATCCTAGTGCAAGTAATATATTCAACAGAGCAATACAATAAACCTAGAGGATAATACAGTTATATAACACTACACTTCGGGTGGGGTCCCAAAGACAGTAAAGCTGATGCATCAGCTATGAGGTGGAGGTTGTACACACTGGGCCTATGTAGATATGCTCCTGACCTCGATTTGAATAAGAGGTGGGGATGGGGCAAACCCCAAGTTATTGGCTTATAGGTTCTAGTGAGTGCCGGGTTAAGTGTTAATGCTATGCACTATGCAGGGTCGTTATGATTAGGATTTAAGTACCCTCTAGGGGTGGTAGCCCAGTGGCTAAAAATAGAAAGGGAGTCTGGTAAGGTAATATAGGTCCTACTGCACTGTGTGGCAAATACACTATGTGTGAGGGAAGACGCTAACCAATATCGTGGACCGAGATATTACCCAGAGCGTGGAGTTTAGTGAGTGACTTGTAGAGTGTAAGGCCACGGGTGTGTGGTGGGCCGTTGTTGCTGGAGTAGCACCTATAACCCAAATGCAAGCAAAATAAGAGACATAAGAATAACACTCCACTCTGGGTATGGACAACAGAGGTACATATGCTGGCGCAGCAGCCAAAATGCAATTCTGCAAACAAAATACACAGTGTCCTAGATAGTGTCTTAACCCAGGGTTCTTAGAGAAATGTGTTTCAAAGTGCCTGTGTGATGGGGTGCTGGTTCAGGCCTAAATAAGAGAGAGAGTAGTGGTACTCTCCAGCGGGTGTTTATTCACTCCTCATTTCTAAGCAACCCCTAGAAAGGGCAGAGTCACAAAAGGCTTCCCCACGTGTTCCAGTTAAAGTAGCTTAAAATCACCCGGACACTAGGGTGGTGTTGGGATAGCGTTAGTCCCTGGGTAAGGACATAGTGGGGGGGTCTCAGTAGTGGGAGAGTACAGGTAGATCGGCTCTAAGATCGTAGGATAAAATCCCCAAACTTGAGATATTCAAGCCCAGGGCCAGGTGAGGCCCAGCGGCGGTGCGTCAGCTGAAGGTAGATCCCACTTGTGTGGCCTCATACAGCCAAATTATGTTGAATGGGCTCATGGGGTAGGCCAGGGACCCTTACAGGTGATACAAATCAGAGCGGGTGTCTAGGGCACAGACCCTTATAGAGTTAGTGGGAATGGTAGTACTCTTGGCTGAGTAGGAGGGCAAGGCTTTACAGGCAGGCACCTAGGTGAGTAATGTGGCTAGGTAAACTGAGGGTAATACTTAATTGGGGCGGTGTGGCAGTCTATATCCCCAGGGTAAGGAGAAATAGGTACCTGTATACCCCACGTGAGTAAGGGCCTTAGACTCCATTCCTGTAGGCTGATCGTTGTGATGGAGAAGAGATGCCAGATTCAGTTATGGGGTGCAAGGTGGAGTGGCGAGTATATAGATCTCTGACCTCTGCCTGTTCTGGTGTCGGCGCTCTGTAGTGGTACGTGGATCTAGCCGTTAGGCCTAGCCCCCAGCAATGGCGGCCATTCGCCATGTGTCTTGGGCCCTCCTGCTTCCACCTGATCATAGTGGGCCCTGCACGCCTTCCTCCTGGTTGCAAGTTGGCTGGTGATGTACTCTGTAAGTTAACCTCACCTCCTCCACCATGTCACTCAAGCTGGTCAGGAGCGGATGTCGTTCTTCTCCCTTGTCCCTCACCCATCACGCTCAGTGAGATCTTCTTGTGTGCTGCGGAGCCCCGACCCTGTACCCAGGCGGGGATATGCCTCTGGTGCTGTTGCAGGCATCTCAGGTAGTGCCCGGTGATATTATGTGAGCCTCCAGAGCGGAGCCCCGACCCTCCGGAGAGCCAAATCTTCCGCCTTCTCAATCTGTGTGGCGCGCGGTCAGTAGTTGGGTTGCCTCAAAACAAGCAGACCAAGTTCTGCGGGATACCTCACTAAACAGGGCTGTAGAGACCACAAACGGGTTGGGGTGTGCTGGTCAGTTGATTACGAGCTGCTGAGATATAAATTTGCTCGTTCAAAGCACTTTCAGATGAGCTCTTTGCCGGAGCTCCTGCTACACGCGTCTTATCAGTACGACCTCCCTACTTTCCTAGTTTTATTCTTCCTTTGAAAATGTCTTTTCCGTGTGTATTTCTCTTTTCTATCCTCTTCCTTCTTCTAAGTAGTTTTTTGCCTTTGAAAGTTTGTATCAGCCATGGCCGACGTATTAAATCATCCTTAAGCCCTTTTCAGAGGTATCCCTTAATTCCTATGAGACTTGCTCTAGACTCTGTAGCTCAATATCAGAGTCTCTTTTATACTCGCAATTGGTTTGGGAAGACCCTTTATCTCCCAGTCCCACATAGAGGCATAACTCCAGCTCGAAGGCTGTTAGCCCCTTCCCCGGGCTTTTCACATAGGAGGGATAGAACCTCCTCCCCAGAGGTAAAATGGGGTTTAAAGAACCCTCCTTCCCCAGGGTTTTCAAGAGGGACATCGGAGCTTCGACTCTGACAAAATTTTGAATTTGATCATTTTGTTTTAAAAATAATTATGTAAGTGCTTTAAAAATGCAAAATATGCAGCCTCCTGTCTTGCCATAAAATTCAGATTATTATAGCCTATGGTTAATAAATAATCTTGATTTTATTAAAGACAGGAGGTGAATGTCCCCCCCCCCCTTCTTTTCCCTCCCATTATATATTAATAAGATTTTGTTTTCTGGAAATTTCATCTAAATGATGTTATTGCTGTTGATTTTCCTTTTCTAGGATTGTTGTTACTTTGCGTTTTTTCTCTTTTCAGTGAGATTTTATGTTCTCCCTTATCTACGGACCAGGTCATCTGTTATTTCTCCGTTCCTGGGTATCGCTGTTCCATTTTGGCTTAGGATGGATTTTTTGGAGTTTGTTTTCTTCATGACTGGTTCCGCTGTCTTATGATCAAAGAAAAGAGGAAGTGTTGGACTTGTTCATTACAGTTTATTAGGCTGCTGTGTGCTGATTGGTGCAGTATTGTTCATTACAGTTTATTAGGCTGCTGTGTGCTGATTGGTGCAGTCTTGTTACTACAGGGAGTGCAGAATTATTAGGCAAATGAGTATTTTGACCACATCATCCTCTTTATGCATGTTGTCTTACTCCAAGCTGTATAGGCTCGAAAGCCTACTACCAATTAAGCATATTAGGTGATGTGCATCTCTGTAATGAGAAGGGGTGTGGTCTAATGACATCAACACCCTATATCAGGTGTGCATAATTATTAGGCAACTTCCTTTCCTTTGGCAAAATGGGTCAAAAGAAGGACTTGACAGGCTCAGAAAAGTCAAAAATAGTGAGATATCTTGCAGAGGGATGCAGCACTCTTAAAATTGCAAAGCTTCTGAAGCGTGATCATCGAACAATCAAGCGTTTCATTCCAAATAGTCAACAGGGTCGCAAGAAGCGTGTGGAAAAACCAAGGCGCAAAATAACTGCCCATGAATTGAGAAAAATCAAGCGTGCAGCTGCCAAGATGCCACTTGCCACCAGTTTGGCCATATTTCAGAGCTGCAACATCACTGGAGTGCCCAAAAGCACAAGGTGTGCAATACTCAGAGACATGGCCAAGGTAAGAAAGGCTGAAAGACGACCACCACTGAACAAGACACACAAGCTGAAACGTCAAGACTGGGCCAAGAAATATCTCAAGACTGATTTTTCTAAGGTTTTATGGACTGATGAAATGAGAGTGAGTCTTGATGGGCCAGATGGATGGGCCCGTGGCTGGATTGGTAAAGGGCAGAGAGCTCCAGTCCGACTCAGACGCCAGCAAGGTGGAGGTGGAGTACTGGTTTGGGCTGGTATCATCAAAGATGAGCTTGTGGGGCCTTTTCGGGTTGAGGATGGAGTCAAGCTCAACTCCCAGTCCTACTGCCAGTTTCTGGAAGACACCTTCTTCAAGCAGTGGTACAGGAAGAAGTCTGCATCCTTCAAGAAAAACATGATTTTCATGCAGGACAATGCTCCATCACACGCGTCCAAGTACTCCACAGCGTGGCTGGCAAGAAAGGGTATAAAAGAAGAAAATCTAATGACATGGCCTCCTTGTTCACCTGATCTGAACCCCATTGAGAACCTGTGGTCCATCATCAAATGTGAGATTTACAAGGAGGGAAAACAGTACACCTCTCTGAACAGTGTCTGGGAGGCTGTGGTTGCTGCTGCACGCAATGTTGATGGTGAACAGATCAAAACACTGACAGAATCCATGGATGGCAGGCTTTTGAGTGTCCTTGCAAAGAAAGGTGGCTATATTGGTCACTGATTTGTTTTTGTTTTGTTTTTGAATGTCAGAAATGTATATTTGTGAATGTTGAGATGTTATATTGGTTTCACTGGTAAAAATAAATAATTGAAATGGGTATATATTTGTTTTTTGTTAAGTTGCCTAATAATTATGCACAGTAATAGTCACCTGCACACACAGATATCCCCCTAAAATAGCTATAACTAAAAACAAACTAAAAACTACTTCCAAAACTATTCAGCTTTGATATTAATGAGTTTTTTGGGTTCATTGAGAACATGGTTGTTGTTCAATAATAAAATTAATCCTCAAAAATACAACTTGCCTAATAATTCTGCACTCCCTGTATGCTATTATTATTTTTATTTTTTTTCCTCTGTATGTTTTCTTTGCTGCTATTTGGTTTCAGTAAAGATTTGATGCAAAATATTCGCCTCCTGTCTTTAATAAAATCAAGATTATTTATTCACCATAGGCTATAATAATCTGAATTTTTATTTATCTGATCATGTGCATGTAAGATTTTAATGAGTATATAAATGGTGTCCATATTGTTACAGAGAAGGTTAGTGTATCCTTATGACTATTTTTAACATCAGGCATGATGTCATGCTGAACTAGTCAGTAAGCAAGCATTTAACATATATGGATATGGGAGTGACAAGTATTGCAAAGAGCTTACAATAGTGTAGAGCACCTTATTTGGAACAGAGCCAAAAGTATATGGTCAGCAGTTTTAAAGGGTATAAGAATTAGAGAGAAATAATGGTAGACAGAGTTCATCTTTGAAAGGGAAACACCAACTATACAAGCTGTAACCAGGACTCCCACAAGAAACAAATGGGGTAATATTCATTTATGTATTATTTCTCTGTTAAATTGTTGTTATGTGTTTAACCTTGTAAACAGTAACATGTAATCTTGTTATTTTTCTGTTCTTTAATAAATGTGTGATGGTTTAAATAGTTGAAGGTAGTATGGTTGTCTGTTTCTGGAGGGTTTTAAAGATATACAGTACGGTATATGAAATTCGTTTGCACAGGGCCCATTATTGATATATGTATATATTAATTTTGCGACAGCTTTTAACATAAGATCCTTTGGTTAGTTAAGAGTAACTTCTTACATTTTGGTGGTAGCAGGCAGGAGAATTGTTAAGATTCGTGTTCACAACAGATAGCTTTATTTTTAGGTTTTGTTAAAGAGAGATAGATTACTTGCGCTGAAGAATTAGCTAGCATTCTTTAGACGAGTAGTTTGTAACATTCACAAGGTTAAAAGGTTATGGAGCTGTATTTGGGAAAAATCGCTTCAGTTAAAAAGCAGAATGAAAATTTAAACTGTATTGCAGGAGTTTGTAATCTATGGTCTAATGTACAAGAGTATGTTAATAAATCTATTGACAATAAGATATTTTCCAAGTCTGAGGGAAAGAAAGCATTAATGTTTGGTGCATACAAAATAGCAGAAAATGATTCTAAAGTAACTGGAGAATTGCAGGATTTACAAAGGCAGTTAACTGAGGTGAAATGTCAGAATGAATCTTTAACTCTAGCAAATACTTCAGCTGTTTATTTTAGTCCGGAAACTAGAGAAGCTTTGTTGACAAATAGAGAATTGAGTGCAGAGATTGGGTCTTTACAACAAATGTTACTTGATGCTCATGGAGCAATGCAAGGTTTAAAACAGTCAGGGCAAGTGTGTGTACCTGAGGATCATTCTAAATATCATGAAATTATTAATGATTTACAAATAAAACTGGGTCAAAGACATGCATTAATCGCTGCATGCAAAATACCAGTTAATTTTGTAGAGTCAAAGTGTGTTGAAGATGTAAGTGACAAAAAGAATGTGGAGAATGTAAAGATGGCACCAATTCTAGTTAAGGAACAGTTGGATGAAGAGGGAAAGATCATTTCACGTACTAAAATTAACCAGTCTTTGTCTAGCACAGAAATTGCTACATTAAGTAAGGAACTAGGACAGTTTAATATTGGCGATGATCCCTTAGATGTTATGATTAGATTATCACAGTTTGAAAGAATACACAAAGAATTGCAAACAAATGATATATTTGATATAATTGTAACAAGTATGGATGATGCATTAAAAGCAAGCATGCCTTCAGATGTTTTTCTTAGACCAAGAGTTAAACAACAGTTAGTGTATGAGTTACTAAAAACATTAGGAATAGATGAAATGGATGCTCATTCATCATATGGAAATTGCAAGCAGAGAAATATTGAATCAGTGCAAGGATTTGCTGATAGACTGTTTGAAATTTATAAACTAACTTTGCCTGAAAATACTGAGGCAGATCATAACAATGAAATGTATAAACATGGGTTACTAAACTGCATTAATCCAGAAATTAGAAAATTGGTTGGTTTGACTGTGTTTTCAAGTAACACTTTTAACAAAATAATTGAATGTCTAAAAAGAGCAGAGTTGTGTAATGAAACTAACAAGGGAATAAAACAGAGAATGTCTGCAGTTGGAAAGTTATTCCCAGATAACAGAGAATGTACTAAAATCATTTCTAACAAGAAAATATTGGTAAAATTGAAGTATTATCTTTGTAAAAAATGGAGACATATTAATGCTACATTTGTACAAAGATACAATACTGTTGTAGCAACATATGCTGAACAATTTGAAACTAGTTACAAATTGGAAAATCTAAAAAAGGAACTGGAAATAGTTAAATTGATTCAAATTACAAATAAAAACATAATTTATGTAAGAACTTACCTGATAAATTCATTTCTTTCATATTAGCAAGAGTCCATGAGCTAGTGACGTATGGGATATACATTCCTACCAGGAGGGGCAAAGTTTCCCAAACCTCAAAATGCCTATAAATACACCCTTCACCACACCCACAATTCAGTTTAACGAATAGCCAAGAAGTGGGGTGATAAAAAAGTGCGAAAGCATATAAAATAAGGAATTGGAATAATTGTGCTTTATACAAAATCATAACCACCACAAAAAAAGGGCGGGCCTCATGGACTCTTGCTAATATGAAAGAAATGAATTTATCAGGTAAGTTCTTACATAAATTATGTTTTCTTTCATGTAATTAGCAAGAGTCCATGAGCTAGTGACGTATGGGATAATGACTACCCAAGATGTGGATCTTTCCACACAAGAGTCACTAGAGAGGGAGGGATAAAATAAAGACAGCCAATTCCTTCTGAAAATAATCCACACCCAAAATAAAGTTTAACGAAAAACATAAGCAGAAGATTCAAACTGAAACCGCTGCCTGAAGTACTTTTCTACCAAAAACTGCTTCAGAAGAAGAAAATACATCAAAATGGTAGAATTTAGTAAAAGTATGCAAAGAGGACCAAGTTGCTGCTTTGCAGATCTGGTCAACCGAAGCTTCATTCCTAAACGCCCAGGAAGTAGAAACTGACCTAGTAGAATGAGCTGTAATTCTCTGAGGCGGAGTTTTACCCGACTCAACATAGGCAAGATGAATTAAAGATTTCAACCAAGATGCCAAAGAAATGGCAGAAGCTTTCTGGCCTTTTCTAGAACCGGAAAAGATAACAAATAGACTAGAAGTCTTACGAAAAGATTTTGTAGCTTCAACATAATATTTCAAAGCTCTAACAACATCCAAAGAATGCAACGATTTCTCCTTAGAATTCTTAGGATTAGGACATAATGAAGGAACCACAATTTCTCTACTAATGTTGTTGGAATTCACAACTTTAGGTAAAAATTCAAAAGAAGTTCGCAACACCGCCTTATCCTGATGAAAAATCAGAAAAGGAGACTCACAAGAAAGAGCAGATAATTCAGAAACTCTTCTGGCAGAAGAGATGGCCAAAAGGAACAAAACTTTCCAAGAAAGTAATTTAATGTCCAATGAATGCATAGGTTCAAACGGAGGAGCTTGAAGAGCTCCCAGAACCAAATTCAAACTCCAAGGAGGAGAAATTGACTTAATGACAGGTTTTATACGAACCAAAGCTTGTACAAAACAATGAATATCAGGAAGAATAGCAATCTTTCTGTGAAAAAGAACAGAAAGAGCAGAGATTTGTCCTTTCAAAGAACTTGCGGACAAACCCTTATCTAAACCATCCTGAAGAAACTGTAAAATTCTCGGTATTCTAAAAGAATGCCAGGAAAAATGATGAGAAAGACACCAAGAAATATAAGTCTTCCAGACTCTATAATATATCTCTCGAGATACAGATTTACGAGCCTGTAACATAGTATTAATCACAGAGTCAGAGAAACCTCTTTGACCAAGAATCAAGCGTTCAATCTCCATACCTTTAAATTTAAGAAATTCAGATCCTGATGGAAAAAAAGGACCTTGTGACAGAAGGTCTGGTCTTAACGGAAGAGTCCACGGTTGGCAAGAGGCCATCCGGACAAGATCCGCATACCAAAACCTGTGAGGCCATGCCGGAGCTACCAGCAGAACAAACGAGCATTCCTTCAGAATCTTGGAGATTACTCTTGGAAGAAGAACTAGAGGCGGAAAGATATAGGCAGGATGATACTTCCAAGGAAGAGATAATGCATCCACTGCCTCCGCCTGAGGATCCCGGGATCTGGACAGATACCTGGGAAGTTTCTTGTTTAGATGGGACGCCATCAGATCTATTTCTGGAAGTTCCCACATTTGAACAATCTGAAGAAATACCTCTGGGTGAAGAGACCATTCGCCCGGATGCAACGTTTGGCGACTGAGATAATCCGCTTCCCAATTGTCTACACCTGGGATATGAACCGCAGAGATTAGACAGGAGCTGGATTCCGCCCAAACCAAAATTCGAGATACTTCTTTCATAGCCAGAGGACTGTGAGTCCCTCCTTGATGATTGATGTATGCCACAGTTGTGACATTGTCTGTCTGAAAACAAATGAACGATTCTCTCTTCAGAAGAGGCCAAAACTGAAGAGCTCTGAAAATTGCACGGAGTTCCAAAATATTGATCGGTAATCTCACCTCCTGAGATTCCCAAACTCCTTGTGCCGTCAGAGATCCCCACACAGCTCCCCAACCTGTGAGACTTGCATCTGCTGAAATTACAGTCCAAGTCGGAAGCACAAAAGAAGCCCCCTGAATTAAACGATGGTGATCTGTCCACCATGTTAGAGAGTGTCGAACAATCGGTTTTAAAGATATTAATTGAGATATCTTTGTGTAATCCTTGCACCATTGCTTCAGCATACAGAGCTGAAGAGGTCGCATGTGAAAACGAGCAAAGGGGATCGCGTCCGATGCAGCAGTCATAAGACCTAGAATTTCCATGCATAAGGCTACCGAAGGGAATGATTGTGACTGAAGGTTTCGACAAGCTGCAATCAACTTTAGACGTCTCTTGTCTGTTAAAGACAGAGTCATGGACACTGAATCCATCTGGAAACCCAGAAAAGTTACCCTTGTCTGAGGAATCAAAGAACTTTTTGGTAAATTGATCCTCCAACCATGATCTTGAAGAAACAACACAAGTCGATTCGTATGAGATTCTGCTAAATGTAAAGACTGAGCAAGTACCAAGATATCGTCCAAATAAGGAAATACCACAATACCCTGTTCTCTGATTACAGACAGCAGGGCACCGAGAACCTTTGTAAAAATTCTTGGAGCTGTAGCTAGGCCAAACGGCAGAGCCACAAATTGGTAATGCTTGTCCAGAAACGAGAATCTCAGGAACTGATAATGATCTGGATGAATCGGAATATGCAGATATGCATCCTGTAAATCTATTGTGGACATATAATTCCCTTGCTGAACAAAAGGTAAGATAGTCCTTACAGTTACCATCTTGAACGTTGGTATCCTTACATAACGATTCAATATTTTTAGATCCAGAACCGGTCTGAAAGAATTCTCCTTCTTTGGTACAATGAAGAGATTTGAATAAAACCCCATCCCCTGTTCCGGAACTGGAACTGGCATAATTACTCCAGTCAACTCTAGATCTGAAACACATTTCAGAAATGCTTGAGCTTTTACTGGATTTACTGGGACACGGGAAAGAAAAAATCTCTTTGCAGGAGGTCTCAACTTGAAACCAATTCTGTACCCTTCTGAAACAATGCTCTGAATCCAAAGATTGTGAACAGAATTGATCCAAATTTCCTTGAAAAAACGTAACCTGCCCCCTACCAGCTGAGCTGGAATGAGGGCCGCACCTTCATGTGGACTTAGAAGCAGGCTTTGCCTTTCTAGCTGGCTTGGATTTATTCCAGACTGGAGATGGTCTCCAAACTGAAACTGCTCCTGAGGATGAAGGATCAGGCTTTTGTTCTTTGTTGAAACGAAAGGAACGAAAACGATTATTAGCCCTGTTTTTACCTTTAGATTTTTTATCCTGTGGTAAAAAAGTTCCTTTCCCACCAGTAACAGTTGAAATAATGGAATCCAACTGAGAACCAAATAATTTGTTACCCTGGAAAGAAATGGAAAGTAAAGTTGATTTAGAAGCCATATCAGCATTCCAAGTTTTAAGCCATAAAGCTCTTCTAGCTAAAATAGCTAGAGACATAAACCTGACATCAACTCTGATAATATCAAAAATGGCATCACAGATAAAATTATTAGCATGCTGAAGAAGAATAATAATATCATGAGAATCACGATGTGTTACTTGTTGCGCTAAAGTTTCCAACCAAAAAGTTGAAGCTGCAGCAACATCAGCCAAAGATATAGCAGGTCTAAGAATATTACCTGAACACAGATAAGCTTTTCTTAGAAAGGATTCAATTTTCCTATCTAGAGGATCCTTAAACGAAGTACCATCTGACGTAGGAATAGTAGTACGTTTAGCAAGGGTAGAAATAGCCCCATCAACTTTAGGGATCTTGTCCCAAAATTCTAATCTGTCAGACGGCACAGGATATAATTGCTTAAAACGTTTAGAAGGAGTAAATGAATTACCCAAATGATCCCATTCTTTGGAAATTACTGCAGAAATAGCATTAGGAACAGGAAAAACTTCTGGAATAACCACAGGAGCTTTAAATACCTTATCTAAACGTTTAGAATTAGTATCAAGAGGACCAGAATCCTCTATTTCTAAAGCAATTAGTACTTCTTTAAGTAAAGAACGAATAAATTCCATTTTAAATAAATATGAAGATTTATCAGCATCAACCTCTGAGACAGAATCCTCTGAACCAGAGGAATCATCAGAATCAGAATGATGATGTTCATTTAAAAATTCATCTGTAGGGAGAGAAGTTTTAAAAGATTTTTTATGTTTACTAGAAGGAGAAATAACAGACATAGCCTTCTTTATGGATTCAGAAACAAAATCTCTTATATTATCAGGAACATTCTGCACCTTAGATGTTGAAGGAACTGCAACAGGCAATGGTACTTTACTAAAGGAAATATTATCTGCTTTAACAAGTTTGTCATGACAATCAATACAAACAACAGCTGGAGGAATAGCTACCAAAAGTTTACAGCAGATACACTTAGCTTTGGTAGATTCAGCACTTGACAGCGATTTTCCTGTAGTATCTTCTGACTCAGATGCAACGTGAGACATCTTGCAATATGTAAGAGAAAAAACAACATATATATAAAGCAAAATTGATCAAATTCCTTAAATGACAGTTTCAGGAATGGAAAAAAATGCAAAAGAACAAGCTTCTAGCAACCAGAAGCAATAAAAAATGAGACTTAAATAATGTGGAGACAAAAGCGACGCCCATATTTTTTCGCGCCTAAATGCTTTTTGGCGCCAAAAATGACGCCACATCCGGAACGCCGACATTTTTGGCGCAAAATAACGTCAAAAAATGACGCAACTTCCGGCGACACGTATGACGCCGGAAACGGAAATAGAATTTTTGCGCCAAAAAAGTCCGCGCCAAGAATGACGCAATAAAATGAAGCATTTTCAGCCCCCGCGAGCCTAACAGCCCACAGGGAAAAAGTCAAATTTTAAGGTAAGAAAAATGTTAAATTAAAATGCATTATCCCAAATATGAAACTGACTGTCTGAAAATAAGGAAAGTTGAACATTCTGAGTCAAGGCAAATAAATGTTTGAATACATATATTTAGAACTTTATAAACAAAGTGCCCAACCATAGCTTGGAGTGTCACAGAAAATAAGACTTACTTACCCCAGGACACTCATCTACATATAGCAGCCAAACCAGTACTGAAACGAGAATCAGCAGAGGTAATGGTATATATAAGAGTATATCGTCGATCTGAAAAGGGAGGTAAGAGATGAATCTCTACGACCGATAACAGAGAACCTATGAAATAGACCCCGTAGAAGGAGATCACTGCATTCAAATAGGCAATACTCTCCTCACATCCCTCTGACATTCACTGCACGCTGAGAGGAAAACCAGGCTCCAACTTGCTGCGGAGCGCATATCAACGTAGAATCTAGCACAAACTTACTTCACCACCTCCATCGGAGGCAAAGTTTGTAAAAACTGAATTGTGGGTGTGGTGAGGGGTGTATTTATAGGCATTTTGAGGTTTGGGAAACTTTGCCCCTCCTGGTAGGAATGTATATCCCATACGTCACTAGCTCATGGACTCTTGCTAATTACATGAAAGAAATTACCAGTTCTGAAAATGGGTAAAAAGGGATAATTGCCTCCAAATCTTGTCTGGAGTGAGGTTCAGACATTATGTATATAGTTGCCCAGTTTTTAAAGGAGTTGTGAATGGGGGCTCATGATGGAATGTATTTTTAATAAATACTGGTGTACCTATATTCATTATTTATACCTCACAAAACCTCAATCTAATCCATTGTGCGTAGGGGGAAAAACAAATTGTGTTGCAAGTTTTTCAAGGTTCATATAAAGATGTTATAAAGCTAAAAATGATATGAATTTAATTGTTAATGGTATTTTGAATTAGAAGAATATTTAGTGAATTTGTCTGATGAAATGTCAATTTTGGGTTATAAATTTCTCACAAAATATAATGTTTTACTTTATTATGCTAATGGTAAAATATAGTTTAATACAGATGATAAACATTATGTTATCTCTGTTTCACATTATGTTTATAGTCTAAAGAAACATGACAAGTTAAGTTTACTTGTACATACAAATGCTAAGGTTACAAATATTTTGCAGCAGTTTGCACATGCATTTGCTGAACATAAATATGATTTGGGAAATTGTAAGAGGAGGAGTTTATCACAGGAAATGTACATTTAGCTATAAAAGCAATATCCATATTATTATTATTATTATTATTATTATATTATTAAGGAAAGTGAGCCATATGTACAGCAAATTATATATTATTTTACATAACAAGGTGTATTGAGAAAATGTAAATCTGTTACTAATTTTACTATTTAGTTTGTACAGAAACCTGATGGAAATGGCATTTAACAATTGATTAAGGTAAATTACATCCAGTGACATCTGCCTAGGCATCAAAATGTCAGAGAGGTTCCTATTTTCTTCCTTTATCCCTACAAATACAAAGTTTTATTTAAGCCTTGATATAGCAAACAGTTATTGGTTTTGTACTTCTGCACCCAAAGTCACAATACAAGTTTGTCTTTAAGTGGAAAGAAGATCCTGAACAATTCAGCAACAATTTTCCATAGAAAGATGGCTACTATTCTATCAAGATTGTTAAGACTATTATCACTTATGCAATATGTTGATGATTTGGTATGTACTACAGAAACAGAAAAATAACATTTTAAATTGTTTACCGAATTGTTGAAATTATTGGCAAATGCTGGACTAAAAGTGAATATAAAGAAATGCCAATTTTTACAGACAACAGTGAACTTTACAGGAGTGACAATATCATCTGAAAGAAAGACTCCAGATAAACAAAAGTGGATGTCATAAAAAGTCTAAACATACCTGTGTCAAAAACTGTTTTAAGATCATTTTGGGATTGTTCCAATACCAAAGAGACTTTATTCCAAAGTTTAAAGTTTTGGCTGGACCCTTGCATGACTTGCTAAAGAAAGAAAATGTTTGAGAACTTAAAAAAAGATGTAATCAATACGATGGTGTTGCTTACACAGACCCCAGAAAAGTGTTTCAATTGGAAGTTGCTACTTTAAAAAAAAAAAAAAAAAGACTTTATCTGCAGTGCTATGTAAAGAGAAGTTTGGAAAACTGAGACCAGTGACCTATGCATCACAACCTTTTGAAAATAACTGAAGAAAAGTATTCCTGTGTGAGGAACAGTTGTTGTCAGTATTCTGGATATAAGAACATTTTACATAACATGATTTCAAAAAGTGTTATTGCAAAGTTCACATTTTCCTTTGAACTTAATTGTGAAACTAGGAAACAGTATAATTTCATCTGCAAGATTTTAAAAGTGGGTGCTGATGCTAATGAAAAAAAATATAGACATTATAATAAAGGAAACAACTTTTTTGCCAGCATGTTTGCTATATGAAGGTGAACCACACACTTTTTTGTGTTCTTTTTTTCTTCTCAATTCAAGTTTATATATTTTGGTGCAAAGTACAGATGTTTACTGTGATGGTTCTTTTTTATCATAAGGATGATAAAGCATATACAGGTTTTTCAATAATTTTACCTGATAAAATAGATATGCATTTATGTGAGATACATTATTCTCAATATGCTAAATTGGCTAATGTTTGTTGTACATTGGAACACTAAGCAGATATGGCTATTGACATTTATAATAATAGTGCATATATGGTTAATACACTGACAATGCTTCCTTTGTATGTATATAATGGTTTTAAGTCATATGATGAAAAGCCATTTGTACATACAAATCTGTTGAAGTGTATTTCATATTTGCTAAATAAATGTAAATTGCCATATGCAATAATTAAAGTAAAAAGCTCACACTAAAAGTAATGAACATAATGAACAAAATAACTTAGTTGATGCTTGTGCTAAAAAGGCTGCAAAACAAGTAAAATTATGGGAGTTCCATGAGGAACCTGAGATTTCTGCAATTACATTAGAAAAATAAAATTAAAAAGATAAAATAAAAATAAAGCAAATTTGGTGGTATTGCAAAATTCTTATATTTCTTATGTAATGTTAAAATAAAGGCATTTAGCAGGGAAACCTTTATCACTGCCAGTATCATGGGCAAATGACAAATTTATAAAATCTGAAGAAAATGGAACTTTAATGTGTTTAAATAAGTAAAATATGTTGTTTGTATTTCCAGTTGTTGTATTCCTTAAAGAGACAGTAAACACCAGAATTTTGTTGTTTTAAAAGATAGATAATCTCTTAAGTACCAATTCCCCAGTTTTGCATAACCAACACAGTTTTAATTATACAAGTTTTACCTCTGTAATTACCTTGTATATAAGCCTTAGAAGACTGCCCCTTATTTCAGTTCTTTTGATAGACTTGCAGTTTAGCCAATCAGAGCTGTCTTTATGGTAAATTCACGTGCATGAACTTAATGTTATCTATATGAAACACGTGAACTAATGCCCTCTAGTGGTGAAAAAAAACTATCAAAATGTATTTGGATTACAGGTGGTCTTCAAAGTCTAAGAAATGTACATATAAAACTCCTAGCTTTAGCTTTCAACTAAGAATACCAAGAGAACAAAGCAAAATTGGTGATACAAGTGAATTGGAAAGTTGTTTAAAATCACATGCACTATTTGAAACATGAAAGTTTACTTTCTCTTTAAGAATGTGTAGATTAATTTTCAAAAATATAATTTGCTTCCTATAGGCGGACATTGTTCTGCAGATAGAATATTTGACAAAAATACAGAAAAATTTGTAATGATGGCCATCAATGAAAGAGAATGTTTTTTGTATTTTTTTGTTTTTGTTTTCAACATATTCTAGATATTTGCCTTATCTGCAGGTTAATCCTCCAGCCAATACGAATCGATAATTGTTAAGATTTTTACCTTCCCCCTGACAAACCTTGGATACAAATATAAATAAATCTTATTATTTTGTTTTGTTGGTTTTTACCTAGAATACTAGAAGAATACATGTATAGTTTAGTGGTAATAGATGTATTCACAAAATGGATTGAGGTTTTTCCAAAAACAAATCAAGTAGTTTTTATAGTTGCATAGGTTATTTATTTGAGCTTTTCTCTAGATGGGAATGCCATTTGTAGTAGAAAGTAATAATGAGCCTGCATTTAGTGGGGAAATATTTCAAGGAAATTAATTAATCATTGGGAATTAAGCATCAATTATATATTGCTTATAGCCTACAATCATCAGGAGCGGTAGAAAAGGGGTAATAAATACTATAAACAATTATAAACTAAAATTTGTAGTATTATACTTTCAACATGGGCAAAACATTACCTTTATGTTCAATGACCATAAGATCTATCCTACATTCTACTACAGGTGTCATGCCATATCAAGTAATAACTTGTAGATTGAATAAAACATTTGGAAGGACTTTACTTTCAATTGCTACATCAAATTTACAAGAGGCAATAATAAAAATTTGGATAAAAACATAAATTATGCTTACCTGATAATTTTCTTTCTATTTAAGAAGAAAATGAGTATCACAGCATATTGACAATGTAAATATGTTGGTAGCTCGAAATATTGTATGGAGTAAAACTCAAATAAAAACTAAATTTATGCTTACCTGATAAATTCATTTCTCCTGTAGTGTGGTCAGTCCACGGGTCATCATTACTTCTGGGATATTATCTCCTCCCCTACAGGAAGTGCAAGAGGATTCACCCAGCAGAGCTGCTATATAGCTCCTCCCCTCTACGTCACCTCCAGTCATTCGACCAAAGGACCAACGAGAAAGGAGAAGCCCAAGGGTGTAGTGGTGACTGGAGTATAATCCAAAAAAATTTTTAGCCTGCCATAAAAAACAGGGCGGGCCGTGGACTGACCACACTACAGGAGAAATGAATTTATCAGGTAAGCATAAATTTAGTTTTCTCCTGTTAAGTGTGGTCAGTCCACGGGACATCATTACTTCTGGGATACCAATACCAAAGCAAAAGTACACGGATGACGGGAGGGACAGGCAGGCTCTTTATATGGAGGGAACCACTGCCTGAAGAACCTTTCTCCCAAAAACAGCCTCCGAAGAAGCAAAAGTGTCAAATTTGTAAAATTTGGAAAAAGTATGAAGAGAAGACCAAGTTGCAGCCTTGCAAATCTGTTCAACAGAAGCCTCATTCTTAAAGGCCCAAGTGGAAGCCACAGCTCTAGTAGAATGAGCTGTAATTCTTTCAGGAGGCTGCTGTCCAGCAGTCTCATAGGCTAATCGTATTATGCTACGAAGCCAAAACGAGAGAGAGGTAGCCGAAGCTTTTTGACCTCTCCTCTGGCCAGAATAAACGACAAACAGGGAAGACGTTTGACGAAACTCCTTAGTTGCCTGTAGATAAAATATCAGGGCACGGACTACATCTAGATTGTGTAGCAGACGTTCCTTCTTCGAGGAAGGATTAGGACACAAGGATGGAACAACAATCTCTTGATTGATATTCCTGTTAGTGACTACCTTAGGTAGGAACCCAGGTTTAGTACGCAGAACTACCTTGTCTGAATGAAAAATCAGATAAGGAGAATCACAATGTAAGGCAGATAACTCAGAGACTCTTCGAGCCGAGGAAATAGCCATTAAAAACAGAACTTTCCAAGATAACAACTTGATATCAATGGAATGAAGGGGTTCAAACGGAACACCCTGTAAAACATTAAGAACTAAGTTCAAACTCCATGGTGGAGCAACAGTTTTAAACACAGGCTTGATCCTAGCTAAAGCCTGACAAAAAGCTTGAACGTCCGGAACTTCTGACAGACGTTTGTGTAAAAGAATGGACAGAGCTGAAATCTGTCCCTTTAAAGAACTAGCGGATAACCCTTTTTCTAAACCTTCTTGTAGAAAAGACAATATCCTTGGAATCCTAACCTTACTCCATGAGTAACTCTTGGATTCGCACCAATATAAGTATTTACGCCATATTTTATGGTAAATCCTTCTGGTAACAGGCTTCCTAGCCTGTATTAAGGTATCAATAACTGGCTCAGAAAACCCATGTTTTGATAAAATCAAGCGTTCAATTTCCAAGCAGTCAGCTTCAGAGAAGTTAGATTTTGATGTTTGAATGGACCCTGGATCAGAAGGTCCTGTTTCAGAGGTAGAGACCAAGGCGGACAGGATGACATGTCCACTAGATCTGCATACCAAGTCCTGCGTGGCCATGCAGGTGCTATTAGAATCACTGATGCTCTCTCCTGTTTGATTCTGGCAATCAATCGAGGAAGCATCGGGAAGGGTGGAAACACATAAGCCATCCCGAAGGTCCAAGGTGCTGTCAAAGCATCTATCAGAACCGCTCCCGGATCCCTGGATCTGGACCCGTAGCGAGGAAGCTTGGCGTTCTGACGAGACGCCATGAGATCTATCTCTGGTTTGCCCCAACGTCGAAGTATCTGGGCAAAGACCTCCGGATGAAGTTCCCACTCCCCCGGATGAAAAGTCTGACGACTTAAGAAATCCGCCTCCCAGTTCTCCACTCCCGGGATGTGGATTGCAGACAGGTGGCAAGAGTGAGACTCTGCCCAGCGAATTATCTTTGATACTTCCATCATTGCTAGGGAGCTTCTTGTCCCTCCCTGATGGTTGATGTAAGCTACAGTCGTGATGTTGTCCGACTGAAACCTGATGAACCCCCGAGTTGTTAACTGGGGCCAAGCCAGAAGGGCATTGAGAACTGCTCTCAATTCCAGAATGTTTATTGGAAGGAGACTCTCCTCCTGATTCCATAGTCCCTGAGCCTTCAGAGAATTCCAGACAGCGCCCCAACCTAGTAGGCTGGCGTCTGTTGTTACAATTGTCCAGTCTGGCCTGCTGAATGGCATCCCCCTGGACAGGTGTGGCCGATAAAGCCACCATAGAAGAGAGTTTCTGGTCTCTTGATTCAGATTCAGAGTGGGGGACAAATCTGAGTAATCCCCATTCCACTGACTTAGCATGCACAATTGCAGCGGTCTGAGATGTAGGCGTGCAAAAGGTACTACGTCCATTGCCGCTACCATTAAGCCGATCACCTCCATGCATTGAGCTACTGACGGGTGTTGAATGGAATGAAGGACACGGCATGCATTTTGAAGCTTTGTTAACCTGTCTTCTATCAGGTAAATCTTCATTTCTACAGAATCTATCAGAGTCCCCAAGAAGGGAACTCTTGTGAGTGGAAAGAGAGAACTCTTCTTTTCGTTCACCTTCCATCCATGCGACCTTAGAAATGCCAGTACTAACTCTGTATGAGACTTGGCAGTTTGAAAGCTTGAAGCTTGTATCAGAATGTCGTCTAGGTACGGAGCTACCGAAATTCCTCGCGGTCTTAGTACCGCCAGAAGAGTACCCAGAACCTTTGTGAAGATTCTTGGAGCCGTAGCCAGTCCGAATGGAAGAGCTACAAACTGGTAATGCCTGTCTAGAAAGGCAAACCTTAGATACCGGTAATGATTTCTGTGAATCGGTATGTGAAGGTAAGCATCCTTTAAATCCACTGTGGTCATGTACTGACCCTCTTGGATCATGGGCAAAATTGTTCGAATCGTTTCCATCTTGAACGATGGAACTCTTAGGAATTTGTTTAGGATCTTTAAATCCAAGATTGGCCTGAAAGTTCCCTCTTTTTTGGGAACTACAAACAGATTTGAGTAAAACCCTTGTCCTTGTTCCGACCGCGGAACTGGATGGATCACTCCCATTAATAAAAGATCTTGTACGCAGCGTAGGAACGCTGCTTTCTTTATTTGGTTTGTTGATAACCTTGACAGATGAAATCTCCCTCTTGGGGGAGAGGATTTGAAGTCCAGAAGGTATCCCTGAGATATGATCTCTAACGCCCAGGGATCCTGAACATCTCTTGCCCAAGCCTGGGCGAAGAGAGAAAGTCTGCCCCCTACTAGATCCGGTCCCGGATCGGGGGCCCTCGATTCATGCTGTCTTAGGGGCAGCAGCAGGTTTCCTGGCCTGCTTGCCCTTGTTCCAGGACTGGTTAGGTTTCCAGCCTTGTCTGTAGTGAGCAACAGCTCCTTCCTGTTTTGGTGCAGAGGAGGTTGATGCTGTTCCTGCTTTGAAATTACGAAAGGAACGAAAATTAGACTGTCTAGCCCTAGGTTTGGCTTTGTCCTGAGGCAGGGCATGGCCTTTACCTCTTGTAATGTCAGCGATA
Source organism: Bombina bombina (assembly GCF_027579735.1). Lineage (NCBI taxonomy): Eukaryota > Metazoa > Chordata > Amphibia > Anura > Bombinatoridae > Bombina > Bombina bombina. Next base: position 46,754,087 of record NC_069502.1, on the reverse strand, counting down.
ATCTCCTTCAACCCGGGCCCGAACAAGGTTTGCCCTTTGAAAGGTATATTAAGCAATTTAGATTTAGAAGTAACATCAGCTGACCAGGATTTTAGCCACAGTGCTCTGCGTGCCTGAATGGCAAATCCGGAATTCTTAGCCGTAAGTTTAGTTAAATGTACTACGGCATCTGAAATAAATGAGTTAGCTAACTTAAGGGCTTTAAGTTTGTCTGTAATCTCATCTAGTGTAGATGATTGAAGTGTCTCTTCCAGAGACTCAAACCAAAATGCTGCTGCAGCCGTGACAGGCGCAATACATGCAAGAGGTTGCAATATAAAACCTTGTTGAACAAACATTTTCTTAAGGTAACCCTCTAATTTTTTATCCATTGGATCTGAAAAGGCACAGCTATCCTCCACCGGGATAGTGGTACGCTTAGCTAAAGTAGAAACTGCTCCCTCCACCTTAGGGACCGTTTGCCATAAGTCCCGTGTGGTGGCGTCTATTGGAAACATTTTTCTAAATATCGGAGGGGGTGAGAACGGTACACCGGGCCTATCCCACTCCTTAGTAACAATTTCAGTAAGTCTCTTAGGTATAGGAAAAACATCAGTACTCGCCGGTACCGCAAAATATTTATCCAACCTACATATTTTCTCTGGTATTGCAACTGTGTTACAATCATTCAGAGCCGCTAACACCTCCCCTAGTAATACACGGAGGTTTTCCAGCTTAAATTTAAAATTTGAAATATCTGAATCCAATCTATTTGGATCAGAACCGTCACCCACAGAATGAAGTTCTCCGTCCTCATGTTCTGCCGCCTGTGACGCAGTGTCTGACATGGCCCTAATATTATCAGCGCACTCTGTTCTCACCCCAGAGTGATCACGCTTGCCTCTAAGTTCTGGTAATTTAGCCAAAACTTCAGTCATAACAGTAGCCATATCCTGTAATGTGATTTGAAATGGCCGCCCAGATGTACTCGGCGCTACAATATCACGCACCTCCCGAGCGGGAGATGTAGGTACTGACACGTGAGGCGAGTTAGTCGGCATAACTCTCCCCTCGTTGTCTGGTGAAATATGTTCAATTTGTACAGATTGACTTTTATTTAAAGTAGCATCAATACAGTTAGTACATAAATTTCTATTGGGCTCCACTTTGGCATTAGCACATATAGCACATGTATCTTCCTCTGAATCAGACATGTTTAACACACTAGCAATTAACTAGCAACTTGGAAATGCTTTTTTAAGTAATTTACAATAATATGAAAACGAACTGTGCCTATAAGAAGCACAGAAAAAATTATGACAGTTGAAAATAATTAAGTTATAGCATCAAATCTTTGTAAGAAATAAACAATTTTAGCAAAGGATTGTTCCCATTAGCAAGGATAACTAACCCTGGCAGCAGAAAAAATACACAAATAAACGTTTTTTTTTTTTTTTATCACAGTCAGCTACACTCTTCACAGCTCTGCTGTGATGATTACCTCCCTCAAAAAAGGCTTTGGAGATCCCTGAGTTCTGTAGAGATGAACCGGATCATGCAGGAAGAAAATGAACCTCTGACTGAGTTTTTTGATGCGTAGTAAAAGCGCCAAAAATGGCCCCTCCCCCTCACACATAACAGTGAGAGAGATCAGTGAACTGCTTTAAATTAAACAAAACTATTGCCAAGTGGAAAAAACAGTGCCCAAAACATTTTTTCACCCAGTACCTCAGAGAAATAAACGTTTTTACATGCCAGCAAAAAAACGTTTAACCTCAATAAATTAATTGTTATTTAAAACCTATTGCAAGTCCCTGCAAATTAGGTTAAATCTATGCATACAGTATAAATCCAGTGAAGTACCATCCCCCAGAATACTGAAGTGTAAAATATACATACATGACAGCCTGATACCAGCTACACCTACTGCATTTAAGGCTGAGTTTACATTATAACAGTATGGCAGGATTTTCTCATCAATTCCATGTCAGAAAATAACAAACTGCTACATACCTCTTTGCAGATTAATCTGCCCGCTGTCCCCTGATCTGAAGTTTACCTCTCCTCAGATGGCCGAGAAACAGCAATATGATCTTAACTACTCCGGCTAAAATCATAGAAAAAAACTCAGGTAGATTCTTCTTCAAATTCTACCAGAGAATGAATAACACACTCCGGTGCTATTATAAAATAACAAACTTTTGATTGAAGGTAATAAACTAATTAAATCACCACAGTCCTCTCACACATCCTATCTATTCGTTGGGTGCAAGAGAATGACTGGAGGTGACGTAGAGGGGAGGAGCTATATAGCAGCTCTGCTGGGTGAATCCTCTTGCACTTCCTGTAGGGGAGGAGATAATATCCCAGAAGTAATGATGACCCGTGGACTGACCACACTTAACAGGAGAAAACATATTTTGACAAAATGTTAGACCTTTTGAAATATAATGTAATAGTTTTAGTAATGATAATGAGATTTTATGTCTAAAAAAGTCACTCATTTGTTCTTAAAATGGCTTATTATTTTTGTATTTTGGATAAAGATAATCTTATTGTTTTATTTCTTTGAAATAACGAATAAGAAAACAAAAAAACTATTTAAATGATATTATATTAAACAATTTTAAAAATATATGAATTAACAGATACTGCATTTGATTTTTCTTAGAAAGAATCTGAAGAAATACCAAAAAGATGACAACCTATCTTCAAGTTGGGAAAATCCATGTCCTAATGTTGTTATGGCTGATTATGGAGGGTTATGAAGGGTTTTGCTGGACGAAATTCTTTTTACATTTTCAGAGGACTGCATGGGTACTTTGGGTTTGACTAAGTCAACTTTAAAATGGAAATCGTGATTGTGGTATCAAAGTCAATGTATGTAACTGAACTATATTTTGGAAGATGATGAGGATAATCAACAACATCGAAATAAACATTAAGATCCTGCATGTATTAACATGGCATTAGACAAAGGTCTAATGTTACAATGTTATACAGAATGAGTTAGATGTGGCAAAGAAATATCTATTTTTAGGTTTATTTTTGCAAAATATAAAAATCAAGGGCAATGACATTATTTTGGGAACAAAAGAACGTTACAACATCCGATTGTACGATTTTACTTTAAAAATGTTAATTATTGTTAAATATATAATTATTTTGTTTATGTTAATTTTGTATAAAGAGAATAGTTTATAGAGTAATGTGCTAAACCTTACCGTTACACTATAAGGCCTACCAAAGGTGTGGACTGTAAGATTTTAATGAGTATATAAATGGTGTCCATATTGTTACAGAGAAGGTTAGTGTATCCTTATGACTATTTTTAACATCAGGCATGATGTCATGCTGAACTAGTCAGTAAGCAAGCATTTAACATATATGGATATGGGAGTGACAAGTATTGCAAAGAGCTTACAATAGTGTAGAGCACCTTATTTGGAACAGAGCCAAAAGTATATGGTCAGCAGTTTTAAAGGGTATAAGAATTAGAGAGAAATAATGGTAGAAAGAGTTCATCTTTGAAAGGGAAACACCAACTATACAAGCTGTAACCAGGACTCCCACAAGAAACAAATGGGGTAATATTAATTTATGTATTATTTCTCTGTTAAATTGTTTTTATGTGTTTAACCTTGTAAACAGTAACATGTAATCTGGTTATTTATCTGTTCTTTAATAAATGTGTGATGGTTTAAATAGTTGAAGGTAGTATGGTTGTCTGTTTCTGGAGGGTTTTAAAGATATACAGTACTGTATATGAAATTTGTTTGCACAGGGCCCATTATTGATATATGCATATATTAATTTTGCGACGTGGACAGCTTTTAACATAAGATCCTTTGGTTAGTTAAGAGTAACTTCTTACAGTGAACACAGTGCCATCTACAGTATATAGGTAAAACTACAAGACAAGCTAAAGTTAGAATTAGAGAACATTTGTCTATTACTATAAAGATGAAAAGAAAAAAGATTATTGCTAAGCATTTTATTTTAGAATATAACTAACATGTAGATAATTTTTCATGGAATATAGTTGTATAAAAAATGGCTAATCAAGTGGTGATAAGGAACATTGTTACGCAAAAGGGAAATAAAAATTTCCACAAATCTTAAATTCCAGATTTGATCTGATTTATCTCTGTGATTAAAATATTTGTGAATGATTTACAGAAATTAATAATACTATTACACTGTAGCACAATGTTAAAAAAGTGCACACTTAAAGGGATACTAAACCCAAATTTCTTCTAAACTTACATTCTTGCTTTTCAAATAAAGATAGCAAGAGAATGAAGAAAATGCGATAATAGGAGTAAATTAGAAATAATGAACATAGGAAAATTAAGAAAACTTCAGAGAAAAACTGGCAGGCACATATTTTGAAGGAAGATGATTTTTTTAAATAAAAACCTTCCAGATAAACCCATGGTCATATTTAGGAAAGGACAAAATTTAAAGCAAAAACTAGCGCCCTCACTAATTAAAGATATGATCCCCTAAAAAAACTATACAAATAATGGATCTAAAGGGTTTCTACACATCTGGCAGATGTAAAGGTTGTAATTATACAGAGTGCATAAAACATTTACTTCTGATATCCCAGGGCGTATCAGCTCACAAAGCTCACAAAAAATTGTTTATTTAAAAACAACACATTAAACACAAAAGCAGTGAGTTAAAATAGGGGTGTCCAAGTTTTACCCCATATCTGCACCTTTGTTTTTCCCATTTGAATACTAAACGGAGTTGAGCTTCATATCCTTGGATCTTTCTTGTGATTTGACTGGCTGATACACCGTGAGATATCAGCATGTCACTACCAGCACATTGGTGTGCTATTGCCAAATGTGAGTACCCATTTTTGGATTTTGGTTGCATCATTTCATGCTCACTTTTGGTTGATCTGCACATGAGGCGCCCCTCTGTTTTGTGTTTCACTTCATTGTTTGGTTCGGATTCGTCTGTGAAGAGGAGAGCAGCCATCTATACCTTGATATCCATTGAGGCTCTTTGAATACTGCAGAGCACAGATTTTTTTGGGGACTATTATTGCATAACTGTTTGGTAACAGATTTATTGTTTGTATTCCTTTTTGAGATAAGATCTGTTATATCTGTTTCAATATTACCAATTGGTTTGTTTTAGAAACATTTACTTCTACTGTTACTGGTAAGGAATTTGAAATTGAGTCCACAGCTGCATTCATTACTTTTGGGAAAACAATACCCAAGCTAGAGGACACTGAATGCAAACAAAGGGTGGGTACAAAGGAGACGGCTCCTTCGAAAGGCACCACAGCCTGAAATTACTCGACACCCTACAAAAAACTATAACTACAAGGGAAAAACCAGAGCCCAGGTAACCACTCAATTACATGACTTGCAAAGCTGTGCTAGAGACCACTTAGACCCAGAGTCTGCCGAGCCTAAGGCCTCCAAGGAGTCAGCCCTGCGACACTCAACTCCCACAATTCCAAAACCAAAAAAACCTCTATCAACCCCCGAGAGGGAGAGTAGAAGAACCCAGGAGATTCGAAGGACCATCCAAAATGGACTTAAATAAAAAACTGGTCATAATCTCTATCAACCCCAAGAGGGAGAAGAGGCCCCCTGAGATATCCAAAAGACCAAATCAACTTAGAGCAACCCGAGGTTGCTGCAGGACCACTGTCCAGGGAAACAAACTCCCTAGGAGGACAAGGACCAGAAGATAAGTCCATAGTCAGGAGAAAATGTCAGTAAGATGACCGGAAGGCCACCTTTAAATCCCTGACACAACACTATACCAACTATGGTGTTCCAAAAAAACCGCAACTTCCCCCTTGTAACCTAGACAAGACAAGACCTGTCAGGTTAAGCATAGACAAACAGAGGCAGGAAAACCATCCCATCAGCTTTAAAAAACCTCTCCAAGAGGTCACAGAGCCACCTGTTAGCAAAACTCGTGATGACCCTTCCACAGGCAACAAAGCCGTCCTAAGCCATCGTGGGACTCATCCCACCGAAAAGTGCTGAAAAATCCCAACAGCTCCCAACCAGAAAATACCGGAATCCAAGGAGCCATCCATCCCGGCAACAGCCGCCGCCGGTAGAGAGATGGGCACTAAGAGTCCATGCTAAACGGTCCATGCTGCAAAAGCAGACTGATCCCTGACCTTTCTTCCAGGATAACGGTCCCAGCCCCAAAGCTAGTTAAAAACCTTTCGCAGACAAGAGTCTCAGACCTTCGGAAGAAAAAAGGATGGATCTACAAGGCATCAAAGCCCCAGAGTAGAAACTGACCGCTACTAAAAAATTGGCATGCTACCCTGAACAATGACAGGAACCTCATGCACGGGGCCAAGGACCCCTACACTCCTCAAGGGAAGAAGCACTCTGACCCACAGCATTCCGATACCAGAATTCAATTCCGTAATATGGAGAATGCCAGAAAGGGAAAAAAACAAGGACACAGATACTCAGGTACCTCCAACCAAGTAGAACATGTAAAAATCCCTTCCCCACCCTAGGTGAGAAGATTAATCAACGGAAAACACCCTACTAAAGGCCAAACCTCTCGGCCAACATTGTCAGCCCAGTTGAATAGCAACTGGAGCCTACCAGGAAGCATCAGATGTCCCAGCAGACAAGTAGGGACCTGTCAGAAAACCTCAAACTGAAGCCTCGGGTTGATACTAAACTCTCATAAGAGCCAGAAAAACCCCGCCCCCTCCAAAAGGAAACGCAGGAGAAACAAACCCTAGGGTTAAGCAGAACCGACCATACCCTTTCCAGGCAAGAGACATGGTACTTAGCCGGAGTCCTCAAAAAACTGATCCAAAGATCTGAAGCCCCTGAGGAACCTATAAGCTGCCTCCTATGGTTAGGAGTGCACCCAGACAGAGCTTTCCGCCATCTAAAGTCCTTAGATGCAAAGGACCTAGCCACATCCACAAACCCAAGAGTCTGAAACGAACTCCTGACTGGTTTAGGAAAGGGCCATTAGTACCCCTGGATCACGCAGTAATCCATGTAGACAGGCCTAACAACCTGACCCCATGCTGGAAAGGCTACATGGTCAGTTTCCTGACCCTAGACAGGCAAAAAGACTAACTGACCCCAGACCTCCTACCCTCAAGCCCAAAGATCGACGGGTAGCACCCAAGAGTCAAAAGACCATGGTATGACAAGGGGCAGTTCTTATCTTGCAAAGATGACAGTCTCCAGACATCCCTGCAGGATCGGTCTCCCAACATCCTTGAAATGGAATAACCCCGGGAGCCTCGCAGCTCCTGGCAGAATGGCAGGGAGACCTCTGTACTCCTCACACTAGAGCAAACGAAACACTGAGAAAAAGAAGGACATGTCCACTCTTCCATAACAAATGACACAACCCAAGACGGGGAGGAAACATCGCCATTGCAAAAGGAATGCGACTAGGCTACAAGAGTCATCATCCAGAGATACCACAAGTGAAGACACAAATCGTCCACTATTCAGATACTAAACCTCTGGAAATCAATCACATCTCCAGACTTCCAAAAGATGGAAACCCACGGTTCCGAATCCCCAGGGACCTTAGGAACCACGATGACATCTGAAAAAGTCGGTCACGCATCTCAAGCAATATTGCCAGAAAAAAAACCTTATATCAGAGCACACAACCTTCCTACCAGAAACATTTTATCTACGCCTCAGGCCCCAAACTTCATTGTAGGATCCGAGTCCGGAGTCCAAAACACTAGGCCTTAAGAGACGTTTGAAAAGAGAAGGTTAAGTGGTGCACTGATCGAGCCCCTGCACATATACTAATATGCTCCCATAAAACAGAGAAAATTGCAAGAAAAGAAAACACAAGATATGGGGTGGTACTAAGAATAGTGGTTATAGTAGTGTGTATAATCTACAAAGAATCTTAATATATAAATGATATATCATTAAAGAGATAATGAGAAAAATGTAATCATTTATTACTTGCTAAAACATAAGTTATATACAATGCATCCAAATTATGCTAAGAAATATTCTAACATATGACCGGTCATGTGACATAAAAGAAAGATTCTGTTCTTACATTTACCATATACGGTGAAAATTATTATCAAAGTGCAGGGAAGTGCTTAAGTGCCACATATGTGGTATTCAAGGTGGATTTTTGTTTGCAATTGTTTTAATTTACATTGTTTTAATAGCATTAAGGTTTTTTTTATATGACAATAGCATCTTAATATCATAAGTGTTTTATGTCAGATGACCGGTCATATGTTAGAATATTTCTTAGCATAATTTGGATGCATTGTATATAACTTTTATGATGTTTTAGCAAGTAATAAATGATTACATTTTTCTTATCTCTTTAATGATATATCATTTATATATTAATATTCTTTGTAGATTATACACACTACTATAACCACAGCTGTTTAACGCGTATATATATATATATATATATTTATTTATTTATTTATTTTTTAAACCAGACAGGCTAATCGGCAACACGAGGGTGAGATGAACCCAAGAAACAGTAGACAGCGCTGGACCAGTACCTACCTGGTACAAGAGCACTCCAGAATCTGTCTAAGGTCCAAGAAAAATCGACCAGAAGGCTAGAAAATATGAACTAGAAAACATAACCTCGGACTTAACCAATGTGCGCAACTTCTAAGGAAGTGCCCATGCGACCACAAAATCGCAAGTATCGTTCGAGACAGAACGTTCTCAAAACGAAAGTTATATCAGCCGTGAGCTTTATACAAAATAAATCAAATACATACTATCCGGATCTAAAATAAAAGTAAGGCAGCATCCACGGGTGAACGCCCAAGGGGAAAAAAGGGTACGCTCAACCGGACCAGCCGATCAGAGGACCCCCTTCACCCAAGCTCAGAGCTGGAACCAATGCATAAAATAAAGAAAAACAGACGACAAGAAGTTTAGCTTTATCCCCAAATGTCTATCCAGGTTGTCTAAGGCCTCAAATCCCTCGGCCCACTAGGACTGGGATCCTCTAGCAACGCCAAAACATGTCTTAGTAGGACCCGAAGACGTGCCAAACTTTAACGGAAGGCAAAAATTATCCCTTGCCGGATCGACAAACTCCGGCCCCAAGGTTGGGGGCCCTGAAGCCTTAGAGGCCGAACTGAATTGGGCAATCCCCCGCACAGCGGGCCCTGGTTGACAGAACACAGACAGTGACAGTATCTTAAAAATATTTCACTTGTGAGATACAAATGAGCCAAGGCCGCAGATATGGCCATGCAGAACCATGCAGTAACCTCTGGAGGAAACAGGCCACCTTCCGGAGGAGTAAAAACCAAAGAGACACCTTTTTGCATAGCAAAGGAAGATTCTGGGACACGCGCCTCACAGGACCTAGCATCTTTGGGGGCGGATGGCTCAACGCACTCTGAGGACCCTGGATCAGGAGAAGAAAGTACTCTGGAACGGCAATCGGAACATAACTGATGGGCATGGATAACCAGGGCCATTTCATATTCATCACAAGACGCATTCTCGGCATCAGAGACATCCGAGTCTAAAAAGTCAGAATCCTGCATCATGGGATTACAAAAATGACAAACTGTAACTGACACCTTCTTTACACCCCCAATGGGCTGGGGTACTCACCACCTCCTGTGAACCAGACAACCCACTAGCAGACTCTGTCGCCACACTGTCAGCATACGGAAGTGAAAAACAACGTTACTGCACCCGGTCACGAGGTGCACCGTGCAAGTCATAAAATAGTGCGCAAATCTAAAGATTGTGCCAAATGACGATAAGGACGTTAAAGTTCTGAAAAGCCATGAGCCTAAAGTATTACTACACATCACAGATAGAACCACATAACAAACATGATTAAAGTCCCCCCTGTTTAATAACCCCCCTTAGGGGATATTAACCCATGATTCCTTATTTTAAGATAAAAAGTCCCACTGGGACCCCAACTTTTACGTTAACATCACATTCACATAATTAAGTAAAATTAAACAATCTTACGGGAATCTACGCCGTGGAACAGGAACACGGCCCTTCAAGTGTGACAGATAGTAGCCTTGCTTCTGACATGCACTTGAGTGAACAAAGGCAGGCAGCGAAACTCGTCAACGCCGATTGCCAAAGGAGCTGATAATATGAGTCGGGATGGTTTTGCAGAAAGACTCTCCCTGCATCTCCGGACTCTAACCTCCATCCATGCTCTCACTGAGAGGCTGACAGAATTACTTAAAACTCCAGTCCCATTTCTAAGAGTACTACCCTCCATAAGAGACTAACTCGAACTTCTGACACTTCTCTGCCAACCTCCTGTGACGAAAGGCAAAGAATGACTGGGGGATGAGGGAAGTAGGAGAGGTATTTAAGGCCTTTGGCTGAAGTGTCTTTGCCTCCTCCTGGTGGCAATGTTCTGAATTCCCAAAAGTAATGAATGCAGCTGTGGACTCTTCCTGTTTAAGAAGAAAATGCTACTATTTATTGCGTCATTCCTGGTGCAAATATTTTTGGCGCGGAGGTTGCGTTTGTTGTGACGCGAGTCACGTCATTTCTTGCGTCTTTTGTGATGCAATTTTTTTTGCTGCAAAGTCGCGCTTGTTATGACGTGAGTCGTCTCATTTCTTGTTAACTTTGGCGCCAAAAGATTCTTGTTTTTTTTTTCTCTGCATTTGCGTCATCTTTGTTTGCATCATTATTGGCGCCAAAAATGTGTTATATTAACTGTCTAACCTCTTTTGCTCTCTGCTATCATTTGTTTACAGAGGGCTATGATGTTTGCTTTTTGATTTAATTTTCATTTAAGCTTTTTAGCATAAGCATTTTTTTCCATTCCTGAAACTGTTATTTTGAGGAAATTGGATATTTTGTTTTACGTTTTGTAAGATGTCTCAAACTGATCCTGCAACTGATGTTACTGTAAAAACTATGCTGCCTGTACACAATTTCTACCAAAGCTAAGTGTGTATATTGTTTATTTAGCTGATTTTATTTTTTCAGCTCAAATATGTGGCACTTATGTTTTATTATTCATACTGATAATGTTTCTATAGTACAAATACATCTACTGTTAAACCTTCACAGTCTAATGTACATGATATTACTGTTGATATAAAGGACTATATTGCAAAAGACATAGAGGCTATGACTGCTATTCCGCCTTCAAATTAACGTAAATGATCTTTTCGAACTTCTCATAAACCTATGAAGTTTGTATTGATCAACAGCATACTGTTGTATTTCTGCTGATGTGGTTTTCTCTGACTCAGAAAATTCTAATTCAGAGATGATTTTAATAAATCAACCTATCTATTGAATGTATTCATTCTTTATTAAGGAAGTATTATTTACTTTGGGTAATGAGGAATCTAGTCCTCTTGATAAGAATAGCAAATGTTTGAATTCTGTTTTTTTAAGCTTCTGAGGTAACTCTTGAAGTTTGTCTTATTCCAGATGCTATCATATATTTAGTAAGGAATCTAAACAGTGCTTCTTTTTTCCTTTCTTCTAGGTTTAAAAAGCTATATCCTTTACCTATGGCTAATTTACACCTAGATTTAGAGTTCTGCGTTAGCTTTAAAAAGCAGAGTTAAGGGGTCCTAACACTGCTTTTTAACGCCCGCTGGTATTACGAGTTTGGCAGGTACAGGTGTACCGCTCACTTTTCTTCCGCGACTTTTGGCTACCGCAAATCCCCTTACATCAATTGGGTATACTATCTTTTTAATGGGATTTGCCTAACGCCGGTATTACGAGTCTTTGAAGAAGTGAGCGGTACAGCCTCTACCTCCAAGACTCCTACCGCATAAAAAAGTCAGTAGTTAAGAGTTTTATGGGCTAACGCCGAAACATAAAGCTCTTAACTACAGTGCTACAAAGTAACACCCATATACTACCTTTGAACCCCTAAACCGAGGCCCCCCCACATCCCAAACCCTATTATAAAAATTTTTAACCCCTAATATACATTATAGCTATGAACCCCTAATCTGCTGTCCCTAACATCGCCGACACCTATATTATATTATTAACCCCTAATCTGCCCCCCCACAACGTCGCCGCCACCTACCTACACTTATTAACCCCTAATCTGCTGGCCGGATATCGCTGCCACTATAATAAATGTATTAACCCCTAAACCGCCGCTCTCCCACCTCGCAAACACTATAATAAATGTTATTAACCCCTAATCTGCCGTCCCTAACATCGCCGCCACCTACCTACAATTATTAACCCCTAATCTGCCGCCCCAATGTCGCCGCTACTATAATAAAGTTATTAACCCCTAAACATAAGTCTAACTCTAACCCTAACCCTTACACCCCCTAACTTAAATATAAATTAAATAAAATGAAATAAAATTACTAAAATTAAATAAATGAATCATATTTAAAACTAAATACTTACCTACAAAATAAACCCTAATATAGCTACAATATAACTAATAATTATATTGTAGCTATTTTAGGATTTATATTTATTTTACAGGCAACTTTGTATTTATTTTAACTAGGTACAATAGCTATTAAATAGTTAATAACTATTTAATAGCTACCTAATTAAAATAATTACAAAATTACATGTAAAATAAATCCTAACCTAAGTTACAAATACACCTAACACTACACTATCAATAAATTAATTAAATAAATTACCTACAATTATATAAACTAAAATACAATTAAATAAACTAAACTATAGTACAAAAAAAAACAAACATTAAATTACAAAAATAAAAAAATATTACAAGAATTTTAATCTAATTACACCTAATCTAAACCCCCTAATATAATAACAAAGCCCCCCAAAATAATAAAATTCCCTACCCTATACTAAATTACAAAAGTAATCAGCTCTTTTACCAGCCCTTAAAAGGGCTTTTTGTGGGGCATTGCCCCAAAGTAATCAGCTCTTTTACCTGTAAAAAAAAATACAAGACCCCCCCAACATTACAACCCACCACCCACACACCCCTACTCTAAAACCCACCCGATCCCCCCTTAAAAAAACCTAACACTAACCCCCTGAAGATCACCCTACCTTGAGCCGTGTTCACCCAGCCGGGCACCACTGGTCATCCGATCCGTCCAGAAGTCTTCATCCGATGGGGCAGAATAGGACATCTGGACCGGGAGAAGGCTTCATCCAAGCGGCATCTTCTATCTTCATCCATCCGGCATGGAGCGGGTCCATCTTCAAGACATCTGACGCGGAGCATCCTCTTCTTTCCACGGCCGACGACTGAATGAAGGTTCCTTTAAATGACGTCATCCAAGATGGCGTCCCTCAAATTCCGATTGGCTGATAGAATTCTATCAGCCAATTGGAATGAAGTTCAATCCGATTGGCTGATTGGATCAGCCAATAGAATGCGATGTCAATTCTACAGGCTGATCCAATCAGCCAATCGGATTGAACTTCAATTCAATTGGCTGATAGCATCAACCAATCGGATTTTTCCTACCTTAATTCCGATTGGCTGATAGAATCCTATCAGCCAATCGGAATTCGAGGGACGCCATCTTGGATGACGTCATTCAAAGGAACCTTCATTCAGTCGTCAGCCGTGGAAAGAAGAGGATGCTCCGCGTCGGATGTCTTGAAGATGGACCCGCTCCGCGCCGGATGGATGAAGATAGAAGATGCCGCTTGGATGAAGCCTTCTCCTGGTCCGGATGTCCTCTTCTGCCCCATCGGATAAAGACTTCTGGATGGATCGGATGACCAGTGGTGCCCGGCTGGGTGAACACGGCTCAAGGTAGGGTGATCTTCAATGGGGTAGAGTTAGGTTTTTTTAAGGGGGGATTGGGTGGGTTTTAGAGTAGGGGTGTGTGGGTGGTGCAATCACCATTCACTTCCGGGCATCACTCACAGGCAAGGAGAGGAGAGATCAGCAGGCAAAGCTCCAAAAGGTAAAAACAAGCTTTATTGGTGACAAAGAGTAAAAACAAATTGAGCCTCAGCTCATAGTCGCAATCCGGGGTCACAGAACAGCAACTGCAGACATGTTTCGTGTGGTTCCTCCACACTTGATCACTGCTGATTTTTGCTAGTTCTGTGTGACCTGCCTTTAAAGCACAAGACATTTTCCAATTAAACAATTAATAAAAAAGTTAAAAACAATAAAGTTAACCCCTTCTTGCCCTAGTATTAGTATGTATATTTAAACACTTTGACAGGCTTATATACACTTATACAGACCATGTTGCTAAACTTATGTAAAGGTATACAGTGAATACTTATTTGTGCCTAGGCTAACCTTGCTACATATTTTAATAATCCTTGTAAATAGAGCTGATGTATTAATTAGCCATATTAAATGTACTCAATATAACAAGATTATTATGTATATTTATATTTCATATTCATGTGGAATTTATTTGCTGGCACTGTATGTTAAATCTGCAATATTTCTAGATACCACTGGGATGGACATTTTTTATATATACATATATTTATAGTTAGTTTTAAATGAACAGATTCACATCGCTCTCCTTGTTAATACCCAGAGGAGATCTGGTATTTAACAAGAAGATCCATTGTGCCTCCTTGTAATCAAATTTGTAAATTCTGTCACCTCCTCTTTTATGTGGGGGGACATGATCAATAGCCTGGATAGACAGTAGTGAGGCATCCCCTGCATGTATTGATTTGAAGTGTCTGGATACTGGTGTATCCGTGTCGGGGTCCTCAATATCCCTAATGTGCTCAAGGGCCCTGTCTTTCAAGTGGCAATGCCCCGCAAAAAGGCCTTTTAAGGGCTGGTAAAAGAGCTGATTACTTTTGTAATTTAGTTATTATTTTGGGGGGCTTTGTTATTTTATTAGGGGACTTAGATTAGGTGTAATTAGATTAAAATTATTGTAATTTTTTTTATTTTTTATAATTTAGTGTTTGTTTTTGTACTATAGTTTAGTTTATTTAATTGTATTTTAGTTTATATAATTGTAGGTAATTTATTTAATTAATTTATTGATAGTCTAGTGTTAGGTGTATTTGTAACTTAGGTTAGGATTTATTTTACAGGTAATTTTGTAATTATTTTAACTAGGTAGCTATTAAATAGTTATTAACTATTTAATAGCTATTGTACCTAGTTAAAATAAATACAAAGTTGCCTGTAAAATAAATATAAATCCTAAAATAGCTACAATGTAACTATTAGTTATATTATAGCTATATCAGGGTTTATTTTATAGGTAAGTATTTATTTTTAAATAGGAATAATTTATTTAATTATAGTAAATTTATTTAGATTTATTTAAATTATATTTAAGTTAGGGGGTGTTAGGGTTAGGGTTAGACTTAGGTTTAGGGGTTAATAACCTTATTATTGTAGCGGCGACGTTGGGGGCGGCAGATTAGGGGTTAATAATTGTAGGTAGGTGGCGGCGATGTTAGGGAGGGCAGATTAGGGGTTAATAAAATTTATTATAGTGTTTGCGAGGTGGGAGTGAGGCGGTTTAGGGGTAAATACATTTATTACAGTGGCGGCGATGTCCGGTCGGCAGATTAGGGGTTAATAAGTGTAGGTAGGTGGCGGCGACGTTGGGGGGGACAGATTAGGGGTTAATAAATATAATATAGGACAGTGGGGAGTAAGTCTGGACAGATACTGAAATGAACTCAGGCCAACTCTAAAAGAACTGTGATCTCTCAAACACAGTCCCGTGGAAGGTCAAGTAGGTCTAAGGTGGATGATAGAGTGGCGCACAAGGCTAAGTTCGTAAATCCAATATATAATAGTGATAAAAACCAATATCCTTACCAAAAATTATATATATACAATATACACGCTGTTATTAAGCACTAAAATAGACGTAAGATCAGTAAAATCATTTAATAGTCAATTCACAAACTTAGAATAAAACAGATATGTTAAATAAATAAACATATGAAAAAACTTAAACTCAATAAATCAATTGGGGCAGTTAATAGTGCATAGAATTTAAATAATCTGTAAGATGTGGCCACATCGTCTAAAATCTAGTATCAAATGCTAAAACCTGTCAATTAATAAGATGTTAGATACAAGATCATAGATACACAATGTACGATAAAAGGTGATACGTTTTGGAGGATGTTAGTACTCTAAAAAAAGACGCTAGATATAAGGCAAGAACGCTCACAAATATAATGAATATATATATATAGTAAAACTTCTGCTTGTACTGTAGTAATAAATGATAAATGATATCAGTCCGGCAAATATATTTGTAAAAATTCAAGTTTCCCTTTTTGTGCACAGACAATGAGTGGCAAATAAACAAATCACCAAGAGCAAATTTGATATTTGGTAGTTCATATATCCTAGAATCTCAGGAATGTGGGTCTTTTCCAAGTACTTATAAGTAAAATGCTGACCGGTCAGATAATTTGAAACTCCAAAAAATGATAAAGTAAAGTTGGAATTGTATTCCACGTACCTGACAGACTTGCGGCTAGGAGTGGCTCCGATACTACTTCCAGGCTCACAGCAGAGTGAGCAGCGAAGAGCACTACACGCTGAGCTTGTTTCCTGCTCCCAAGCGTGACTCCTGCGTCTTCACTGTCTGCGTGCGTGCTGTGTCACCTGATAGTGAGGATCCAATAGGGTTTTGTCAAAAGCGGTCCAGATTCAAATGTCACTTCCAAGTGTATAAAGTGAAAATATTCAGTGTGGTGTCCAGAAAGTGAGTAAGTCTCTTCTACGCGTTTCGGCACGTTGTGCCTTTATCAAGATGACTTACTGGATGCCTGGTACTTGTTTTTATAGGGTTATTCCGGATACCATTTTTTGTGTTAACTGTTTGATGGCTTTATCAATAAACTTTATTCAATGCACATTGTCTGTTAGTTCTCTAAAGATCTATGATCGTGACAGTCTCATATTTTTTAAGGACACAGTACTTATTCAAATAAATATAAATTCAATATCATACAAATTATTTATAGTTGTAAAATGGTTCATAATTGATGTGTGAATATGACATTGGAATAAATAGTATCATTAGATGATTCTAATAGATAATAAATAGTCTACAATCCACACTAAGTAACTAACAGGAATACTGCTTACAAAAAATCAAATCTACTAAAAAGAATGATAAACCTAATGCATAAAATTGGCCATAAAACCGTTTACAAAAAATTAAAAATATATTTAGGCAAAATATTTAGTTAAAGGGATTAAGATCAAGTTCAGCGTTCAATCCACCAGGGGTTAAGGTGGCAAAATTAAAAATAAGCTCAGCTTCTATCATTAAAAGTTGTTTTGATATATTTCCTCCTCTATGTTGTTTTGCTTTTTTGACACCCCAATACAACAGGCCATCTGTCTTCTGGCCATGACATTCTTTGAAATGTTTAGAAAGCAGGTGGTCTTCATATCCCCGCTCTATGTTGAGGAGGTGTTGTCTTATTCTGTCCCTAACAGGTCTACTTGTTTGTCCAAAATACTGTTTTTTGCACGGACACTGTATCATATAAACCACATTTTTATCACTGCATCTAATAGTGTCTCTAATTTTAATTTTACAATCTGAATTAGTAGCCTCTATTTGTTTACACTTATTACTAAAACTACACGCTTTGCACTGATGGCATGGGAAGAAGCCTTCCAATTTGCTACCCTGTATATCCAAATCTTGTTTTTTATTTTTCTTAAACTCACTGGGGGCTAGGATGGATTTTAGTGTTTTAGCTTTCCTATAGATGATCTTGGGTTTGTTATCAGTAATATCAGATAAAATGGGGTCTTTCTGGACTAAGTGCCAGTGCTTGTGTATAATTCTCTTTACTAATTTAAAATCTGCACTGTATTGCGTAATAAATGTAGTTTCGAATTCTTTAGAATTCATTTGTTTTTTCTCTTTTTTATTTAAAAGTGAAGTTCTTTCTGTTTTCTCTACGCTCTGTATGGACTGTTCTATTAATTCCTCATTATATCCTTTTTCCATGAATCTTTCTTTTAATATATTCGATTGGTCCTTAAAGTCCTCCAAAGTGGAGCAGTTTTTTCGTAACCTTAAAAACTGACCTTTCGGAATGTTTAACTTCCATTGGTCGAGATGGCAACTATTAAAATGTACATAATTGTTAGTGTCCACTTTTTTAAAAAATGTTCTTGTCTGGACTTTATTATCTAAAATTTCAATAGTGAGGTCTAAAAAATCAATGGATCTAGTATTAAAATCATAAGTAAAAGAAATTCCCCAATTATTATTATTAATATCTTCCATGAATAATTTAAGTAGATCTTCTCCCCCTTTCCAAATAAAAAACAAATCATCTATATAGCGTTTGATGAGTACGAGGTTTGCGCTCCAAGGGCTAGTTAAAATATTTACATGTTCAAATCTGCCCATAAAAAGATTAGCATAACTGGGCGCAAACCTCGTACCCATCGCTGTACCTTTCTTTTGTAGAAAAAATTCTCCATTAAAATTAAAATAATTATTGTTGAGTATAAAATGGATGCATTGTAGGATAAAATCAGCCTGATTGAGGGGCATATCTGTGTCCTCATATAAATAAAATTTCGTTGCATCTAATCCTATACTATGTGTGATGTTAGTATAAAGTGCATTGACATCGCATGTGACAAGAAGAAAGTCCTTTTCCCAAGTTATCTTTTCTAACTCATGAAGTAATGCGGTGGAGTCTTTAAGGTAAGAAGGTAAAGTGGTTACATAGGGTTGTAGAAATTTGTCTACATATTGCGATAAATTGGCAGTGAGGGAATTAATTCCCGAAATAATTGGTCTCCCTGGGGGTTTGATTAGGGATTTGTGTGTTTTAGGCAGGTAATAAAAAATGGGGGTAATTGGAAAATCCATTTTTAAAAAACTTAATTCTTTCTCATTTAAAATATTCTCTTTTTTAGCATAGAACAGTAGTTTATCAAGTTCAAGGCTGAATTTCTGCACTGGATTGGCCTTTAATTTATTATATGTGTCACTGTCATCTAGTAAACGATATGCTTCTATTAAGTAATCTTCCGTATCAAGTAATACTAAACCCCCACCCTTATCTGCTGCTTTAATTATGATCTCTGGGTTGTTTTTAAGATCTCTTAAAATTTCATTTTCTTTTTTGGTTAAGTTGTATTTTTGTCTTTGTGTGCTTTTAATATTGATTTTATTTATATCCTCTTTTACTGATTTCTCAAATAACTCCAAGTATTTGCCCTTTTCCTGAGTTGGATAAAATGAGGACTTGTTTTTTAAATCTGTATGATTGTAATAATCCTGTGTCTGTTTCTGACTGATAGTCATACTGTTTGATGCACGCTCTATAGGGTTTTTAAGAAAGTAGCGTTTAAGTGTTAATTTTCTTATATACTGATTAACATTGATCATGGTATTAAACTTATTTATACGGCAAGTGGGGGCAAAAGACAGGCCTTTGCTAAGTACTCTTTCTTGTTCCTTGCTTAGAGTCAGTTTACTCAAATTAAAAATCCCGCTAGTGTTGATTACCTCAGTCTTTTTGTCTCGTGTTCGTCTTCTTCTCCCTCTCTTACCTCTAATCTTCTTTTTCCTTTCTGTATCCATTCCCTTTCTACATTTCTTTCTTGTAGTGTATCCCAAGATGTCCCTTCTGTTGGTGTGCCTGGTCCTAAAAAAGGTCTAGTAATATTCTGATCTTCTCTAATTTCTTCTAGTGGTAAGAACCTATTTTGGGTTGTGATTTCTTTAGGTTTGATGTGTGTTCTGTCATTAGGAGTATATGTATTACTCTCAAACTGTCTTCCTATATGTTGTCTGTTGTGTGTTACATTTCTCTCATTATGGTAGTTCCCTCCATATTGTCTGGAGTTGGGTAAAGTCCTATCATTAGAAAAATTTCCTCCATGTTGTTTATGTGAATCAGGCTTTCTCCAATTATCTCTCGAGTTATCTCTATGATTATCATAAGGATTCCTATTATTATAATAGTTTCCATAATGGTCTCTATTATCCCTGGATTGTCCGTAGTAATTATGAAAAGAGGCTGATTTTGTGTGTTCCCTAGGGTAATTTCTATAGTTCTCGTTTGGGTTCCAATCATAAGTATAGTTATTGGAGTGAGTCCCATTACCACTTGCATATTCTGATGTGTTAGAGTGCCAGTCTCTTAAGTGGCCATTGTTTTTGTAATGTCCAAAATGGTTATTTTCAGTATGCCTCCTGTTATTATATGTATAATGTGTATTGTGAGGATTTGTAATTCTAACCCTCTCTTGATTTCTATAGTTTCTCATTTCTGGTTGTCTAGTAGAATTGAGTCTATTACTTTTTCTAAACAGGTTTTCATTTCTATTGTCTTCTGAGCATGATTGTTGGGGTTGGTTTAAGTTTGGAGGGGTATTATTGGGTAATTTTTCCTCTGTATTATTACTAGAGTAGTCTATTTCGTCCCTAGTGAATTTCTTCCATTTGTTTTCTAATATCTGATTTTTTAGACCAGTTATATTAGTGATAAGTTCTTTTTGTTTCTCTTTAAATATAGAATCCTCATTATATTCAATAAGTTTCTCTTTGAAATCACTAATGTTCTTATCAATATTCTCTAAGGACCTAGTTCTAGATTTAATTAGGACTTTGAGCAGGTTAGTGGAAGCTTTTTCTAGGATGCCATACCATTCAATGTTATGGTCGTCATCCAAAGTGAATGTGCAGTTCTTTTTTAAACGCAGTCCTCTAGGGACCATATTTTTATCTAGATATTTTTGTGTAAAGGTAAGCTCTGCTTTTAATTTTATTTCCTTAATCAGGCTATCTTCCAATTCCCTTAATAGTTCTTCACAGTTTTTAGAAGTAATAGTTGGAGTAAAGTTAGGACGTCTATCCATACTGTCCAAAATACTAGTTCTTAAATTGAAGATGTCCATCTGGAAATAGTGATTTAATAGTGGGATCCCTTAATGTGGTATGTAAAGAAAAACTATGTAAAGAAAAACTATGTAAAAAATGCTGATAACCAAAGTACCATCAACAGACTAAGAGAGATGAGTAATTAAAGGACAGTGGGGAGTAAGTCTGGACAGATACTGAAATGAACTCAGGCCAACTCTAAAAGAACTGTGATCTCTCAAACACAGTCCCGTGGAAGGTCAAGTAGGTCTAAGGTGGATGATAGAGTGGCGCACAAGGCTAAGTTCGTAAATCCAATATATAATAGTGATAAAAACCAATATCCTTACCAAAAATTATATATATACAATATACACGCTGTTATTAAGCACTAAAATAGACGTAAGATCAGTAAAATCATTTAATAGTCAATTCACAAACTTAGAATAAAACAGATATGTTAAATAAATAAACATATGAAAAAACTTAAACTCAATAAATCAATTGGGGCAGTTAATAGTGCATAGAATTTAAATAATCTGTAAGATGTGGCCACATCGTCTAAAATCTAGTATCAAATGCTAAAACCTGTCAATTAATAAGATGTTAGATACAAGATCATAGATACACAATGTACGATAAAAGGTGATACGTTTTGGAGGATGTTAGTACTCTAAAAAAAGACGCTAGATATAAGGCAAGAACGCTCACAAATATAATGAATATATATATATAGTAAAACTTCTGCTTGTACTGTAGTAATAAATGATAAATGATATCAGTCCGGCAAATATATTTGTAAAAATTCAAGTTTCCCTTTTTGTGCACAGACAATGAGTGGCAAATAAACAAATCACCAAGAGCAAATTTGATATTTGGTAGTTCATATATCCTAGAATCTCAGGAATGTGGGTCTTTTCCAAGTACTTATAAGTAAAATGCTGACCGGTCAGATAATTTGAAACTCCAAAAAATGATAAAGTAAAGTTGGAATTGTATTCCACGTACCTGACAGACTTGCGGCTAGGAGTGGCTCCGATACTACTTCCAGGCTCACAGCAGAGTGAGCAGCGAAGAGCACTACACGCTGAGCTTGTTTCCTGCTCCCAAGCGTGACTCCTGCGTCTTCACTGTCTGCGTGCGTGCTGTGTCACCTGATAGTGAGGATCCAATAGGGTTTTGTCAAAAGCGGTCCAGATTCAAATGTCACTTCCAAGTGTATAAAGTGAAAATATTCAGTGTGGTGTCCAGAAAGTGAGTAAGTCTCTTCTACGCGTTTCGGCACGTTGTGCCTTTATCAAGATGACTTACTGGATGCCTGGTACTTGTTTTTATAGGGTTATTCCGGATACCATTTTTTGTGTTAACTGTTTGATGGCTTTATCAATAAACTTTATTCAATGCACATTGTCTGTTAGTTCTCTAAAGATCTATGATCGTGACAGTCTCATATTTTTTAAGGACACAGTACTTATTCAAATAAATATAAATTCAATATCATACAAATTATTTATAGTTGTAAAATGGTTCATAATTGATGTGTGAATATGACATTGGAATAAATAGTATCATTAGATGATTCTAATAGATAATAAATAGTCTACAATCCACACTAAGTAACTAACAGGAATACTGCTTACAAAAAATCAAATCTACTAAAAAGAATGATAAACCTAATGCATAAAATTGGCCATAAAACCGTTTACAAAAAATTAAAAATATATTTAGGCAAAATATTTAGTTAAAGGGATTAAGATCAAGTTCAGCGTTCAATCCACCAGGGGTTAAGGTGGCAAAATTAAAAATAAGCTCAGCTTCTATCATTAAAAGTTGTTTTGATATATTTCCTCCTCTATGTTGTTTTGCTTTTTTGACACCCCAATACAACAGGCCATCTGTCTTCTGGCCATGACATTCTTTGAAATGTTTAGAAAGCAGGTGGTCTTCATATCCCCGCTCTATGTTGAGGAGGTGTTGTCTTATTCTGTCCCTAACAGGTCTACTTGTTTGTCCAAAATACTGTTTTTTGCACGGACACTGTATCATATAAACCACATTTTTATCACTGCATCTAATAGTGTCTCTAATTTTAATTTTACAATCTGAATTAGTAGCCTCTATTTGTTTACACTTATTACTAAAACTACACGCTTTGCACTGATGGCATGGGAAGAAGCCTTCCAATTTGCTACCCTGTATATCCAAATCTTGTTTTTTATTTTTCTTAAACTCACTGGGGGCTAGGATGGATTTTAGTGTTTTAGCTTTCCTATAGATGATCTTGGGTTTGTTATCAGTAATATCAGATAAAATGGGGTCTTTCTGGACTAAGTGCCAGTGCTTGTGTATAATTCTCTTTACTAATTTAAAATCTGCACTGTATTGCGTAATAAATGTAGTTTCGAATTCTTTAGAATTCATTTGTTTTTTCTCTTTTTTATTTAAAAGTGAAGTTCTTTCTGTTTTCTCTACGCTCTGTATGGACTGTTCTATTAATTCCTCATTATATCCTTTTTCCATGAATCTTTCTTTTAATATATTCGATTGGTCCTTAAAGTCCTCCAAAGTGGAGCAGTTTTTTCGTAACCTTAAAAACTGACCTTTCGGAATGTTTAACTTCCATTGGTCGAGATGGCAACTATTAAAATGTACATAATTGTTAGTGTCCACTTTTTTAAAAAATGTTCTTGTCTGGACTTTATTATCTAAAATTTCAATAGTGAGGTCTAAAAAATCAATGGATCTAGTATTAAAATCATAAGTAAAAGAAATTCCCCAATTATTATTATTAATATCTTCCATGAATAATTTAAGTAGATCTTCTCCCCCTTTCCAAATAAAAAACAAATCATCTATATAGCGTTTGATGAGTACGAGGTTTGCGCTCCAAGGGCTAGTTAAAATATTTACATGTTCAAATCTGCCCATAAAAAGATTAGCATAACTGGGCGCAAACCTCGTACCCATCGCTGTACCTTTCTTTTGTAGAAAAAATTCTCCATTAAAATTAAAATAATTATTGTTGAGTATAAAATGGATGCATTGTAGGATAAAATCAGCCTGATTGAGGGGCATATCTGTGTCCTCATATAAATAAAATTTCGTTGCATCTAATCCTATACTATGTGTGATGTTAGTATAAAGTGCATTGACATCGCATGTGACAAGAAGAAAGTCCTTTTCCCAAGTTATCTTTTCTAACTCATGAAGTAATGCGGTGGAGTCTTTAAGGTAAGAAGGTAAAGTGGTTACATAGGGTTGTAGAAATTTGTCTACATATTGCGATAAATTGGCAGTGAGGGAATTAATTCCCGAAATAATTGGTCTCCCTGGGGGTTTGATTAGGGATTTGTGTGTTTTAGGCAGGTAATAAAAAATGGGGGTAATTGGAAAATCCATTTTTAAAAAACTTAATTCTTTCTCATTTAAAATATTCTCTTTTTTAGCATAGAACAGTAGTTTATCAAGTTCAAGGCTGAATTTCTGCACTGGATTGGCCTTTAATTTATTATATGTGTCACTGTCATCTAGTAAACGATATGCTTCTATTAAGTAATCTTCCGTATCAAGTAATACTAAACCCCCACCCTTATCTGCTGCTTTAATTATGATCTCTGGGTTGTTTTTAAGATCTCTTAAAATTTCATTTTCTTTTTTGGTTAAGTTGTATTTTTGTCTTTGTGTGCTTTTAATATTGATTTTATTTATATCCTCTTTTACTGATTTCTCAAATAACTCCAAGTATTTGCCCTTTTCCTGAGTTGGATAAAATGAGGACTTGTTTTTTAAATCTGTATGATTGTAATAATCCTGTGTCTGTTTCTGACTGATAGTCATACTGTTTGATGCACGCTCTATAGGGTTTTTAAGAAAGTAGCGTTTAAGTGTTAATTTTCTTATATACTGATTAACATTGATCATGGTATTAAACTTATTTATACGGCAAGTGGGGGCAAAAGACAGGCCTTTGCTAAGTACTCTTTCTTGTTCCTTGCTTAGAGTCAGTTTACTCAAATTAAAAATCCCGCTAGTGTTGATTACCTCAGTCTTTTTGTCTCGTGTTCGTCTTCTTCTCCCTCTCTTACCTCTAATCTTCTTTTTCCTTTCTGTATCCATTCCCTTTCTACATTTCTTTCTTGTAGCGTATCCCAAGATGTCCCTTCTGTTGGTGTGCCTGGTCCTAAAAAAGGTCTAGTAATATTCTGATCTTCTCTAATTTCTTCTAGTGGTAAGAACCTATTTTGGGTTGTGATTTCTTTAGGTTTGATGTGTGTTCTGTCATTAGGAGTATATGTATTACTCTCAAACTGTCTTCCTATATGTTGTCTGTTGTGTGTTACATTTCTCTCATTATGGTAGTTCCCTCCATATTGTCTGGAGTTGGGTAAAGTCCTATCATTAGAAAAATTTCCTCCATGTTGTTTATGTGAATCAGGCTTTCTCCAATTATCTCTCGAGTTATCTCTATGATTATCATAAGGATTCCTATTATTATAATAGTTTCCATAATGGTCTCTATTATCCCTGGATTGTCCGTAGTAATTATGAAAAGAGGCTGATTTTGTGTGTTCCCTAGGGTAATTTCTATAGTTCTCGTTTGGGTTCCAATCATAAGTATAGTTATTGGAGTGAGTCCCATTACCACTTGCATATTCTGATGTGTTAGAGTGCCAGTCTCTTAAGTGGCCATTGTTTTTGTAATGTCCAAAATGGTTATTTTCAGTATGCCTCCTGTTATTATATGTATAATGTGTATTGTGAGGATTTGTAATTCTAACCCTCTCTTGATTTCTATAGTTTCTCATTTCTGGTTGTCTAGTAGAATTGAGTCTATTACTTTTTCTAAACAGGTTTTCATTTCTATTGTCTTCTGAGCATGATTGTTGGGGTTGGTTTAAGTTTGGAGGGGTATTATTGGGTAATTTTTCCTCTGTATTATTACTAGAGTAGTCTATTTCGTCCCTAGTGAATTTCTTCCATTTGTTTTCTAATATCTGATTTTTTAGACCAGTTATATTAGTGATAAGTTCTTTTTGTTTCTCTTTAAATATAGAATCCTCATTATATTCAATAAGTTTCTCTTTGAAATCACTAATGTTCTTATCAATATTCTCTAAGGACCTAGTTCTAGATTTAATTAGGACTTTGAGCAGGTTAGTGGAAGCTTTTTCTAGGATGCCATACCATTCAATGTTATGGTCGTCATCCAAAGTGAATGTGCAGTTCTTTTTTAAACGCAGTCCTCTAGGGACCATATTTTTATCTAGATATTTTTGTGTAAAGGTAAGCTCTGCTTTTAATTTTATTTCCTTAATCAGGCTATCTTCCAATTCCCTTAATAGTTCTTCACAGTTTTTAGAAGTAATAGTTGGAGTAAAGTTAGGACGTCTATCCATACTGTCCAAAATACTAGTTCTTAAATTGAAGATGTCCATCTGGAAATAGTGATTTAATAGTGGGATCCCTTAATGTGGTATGTAAAGAAAAACTATGTAAAGAAAAACTATGTAAAAAATGCTGATAACCAAAGTACCATCAACAGACTAAGAGAGATGAGTAATTAAAGGACAGTGGGGAGTAAGTCTGGACAGATACTGAAATGAACTCAGGCCAACTCTAAAAGAACTGTGATCTCTCAAACACAGTCCCGTGGAAGGTCAAGTAGGTCTAAGGTGGATGATAGAGTGGCGCACAAGGCTAAGTTCGTAAATCCAATATATAATAGTGATAAAAACCAATATCCTTACCAAAAATTATATATATACAATATACACGCTGTTATTAAGCACTAAAATAGACGTAAGATCAGTAAAATCATTTAATAGTCAATTCACAAACTTAGAATAAAACAGATATGTTAAATAAATAAACATATGAAAAAACTTAAACTCAATAAATCAATTGGGGCAGTTAATAGTGCATAGAATTTAAATAATCTGTAAGATGTGGCCACATCGTCTAAAATCTAGTATCAAATGCTAAAACCTGTCAATTAATAAGATGTTAGATACAAGATCATAGATACACAATGTACGATAAAAGGTGATACGTTTTGGAGGATGTTAGTACTCTAAAAAAAGACGCTAGATATAAGGCAAGAACGCTCACAAATATAATGAATATATATATATAGTAAAACTTCTGCTTGTACTGTAGTAATAAATGATAAATGATATCAGTCCGGCAAATATATTTGTAAAAATTCAAGTTTCCCTTTTTGTGCACAGACAATGAGTGGCAAATAAACAAATCACCAAGAGCAAATTTGATATTTGGTAGTTCATATATCCTAGAATCTCAGGAATGTGGGTCTTTTCCAAGTACTTATAAGTAAAATGCTGACCGGTCAGATAATTTGAAACTCCAAAAAATGATAAAGTAAAGTTGGAATTGTATTCCACGTACCTGACAGACTTGCGGCTAGGAGTGGCTCCGATACTACTTCCAGGCTCACAGCAGAGGTAGCAAATTGGAAGGCTTCTTCCCATGCCATCAGTGCAAAGCGTGTAGTTTTAGTAATAAGTGTAAACAAATAGAGGCTACTAATTCAGATTGTAAAATTAAAATTAGAGACACTATTAGATGCAGTGATAAAAATGTGGTTTATATGATACAGTGTCCGTGCAAAAAACAGTATTTTGGACAAACAAGTAGACCTGTTAGGGACAGAATAAGACAACACCTCCTCAACATAGAGCGGGGATATGAAGACCACCTGCTTTCTAAACATTTCAAAGAATGTCATGGCCAGAAGACAGATGGCCTGTTGTATTGGGGTGTCAAAAAAGCAAAACAACATAGAGGAGGAAATATATCAAAACAACTTTTAATGATAGAAGCTGAGCTTATTTTTAATTTTGCCACCTTAACCCCTGGTGGATTGAACGCTGAACTTGATCTTAATCCCTTTAACTAAATATTTTGCCTAAATATATTTTTAATTTTTTGTAAACGGTTTTATGGCCAATTTTATGCATTAGGTTTATCATTCTTTTTAGTAGATTTGATTTTTTGTAAGCAGTATTCCTGTTAGTTACTTAGTGTGGATTGTAGACTATTTATTATCTATTAGAATCATCTAATGATACTATTTATTCCAATGTCATATTCACACATCAATTATGAACCATTTTACAACTATAAATAATTTGTATGATATTGAATTTATATTTATTTGAATAAGTACTGTGTCCTTAAAAAATATGAGACTGTCACGATCATAGATCTTTAGAGAACTAACAGACAATGTGCATTGAATAAAGTTTATTGATAAAGCCATCAAACAGTTAACACAAAAAATGGTATCCGGAATAACCCTATAAAAACAAGTACCAGGCATCCAGTAAGTCATCTTGATAAAGGCACAACGTGCCGAAACGCGTAGAAGAGACTTACTCACTTTCTGGACACCACACTGAATATTTTCACTTTATACACTTGGAAGTGACATTTGAATCTGGACCGCTTTTGACAAAACCCTATTGGATCCTCACTATCAGGTGACACAGCACGCACGCAGACAGTGAAGACGCAGGAGTCACGCTTGGGAGCAGGAAACAAGCTCAGCGTGTAGTGCTCTTCGCTGCTCACTCTGCTGTGAGCCTGGAAGTAGTATCGGAGCCACTCCTAGCCGCAAGTCTGTCAGGTACGTGGAATACAATTCCAACTTTACTTTATCATTTTTTGGAGTTTCAAATTATCTGACCGGTCAGCATTTTACTTATAAGTACTTGGAAAAGACCCACATTCCTGAGATTCTAGGATATATGAACTACCAAATATCAAATTTGCTCTTGGTGATTTGTTTATTTGCCACTCATTGTCTGTGCACAAAAAGGGAAACTTGAATTTTTACAAATATATTTGCCGGACTGATATCATTTATCATTTATTACTACAGTACAAGCAGAAGTTTTACTATATATATATATTCATTATATTTGTGAGCGTTCTTGCCTTATATCTAGCGTCTTTTTTTAGAGTACTAACATCCTCCAAAACGTATCACCTTTTATCGTACATTGTGTATCTATGATCTTGTATCTAACATCTTATTAATTGACAGGTTTTAGCATTTGATACTAGATTTTAGACGATGTGGCCACATCTTACAGATTATTTAAATTCTATGCACTATTAACTGCCCCAATTGATTTATTGAGTTTAAGTTTTTTCATATGTTTATTTATTTAACATATCTGTTTTATTCTAAGTTTGTGAATTGACTATTAAATGATTTTACTGATCTTACGTCTATTTTAGTGCTTAATAACAGCGTGTATATTGTATATATATAATTTTTGGTAAGGATATTGGTTTTTATCACTATTATATATTGGATTTACGAACTTAGCCTTGTGCGCCACTCTATCATCCACCTTAGACCTACTTGACCTTCCACGGGACTGTGTTTGAGAGATCACAGTTCTTTTAGAGTTGGCCTGAGTTCATTTCAGTATCTGTCCAGACTTACTCCCCACTGTCCTTTAATTACTCATCTCTCTTAGTCTGTTGATGGTACTTTGGTTATCAGCATTTTTTACATAGTTTTTCTTTACATAGTTTTTCTTTACATACCACATTAAGGGATCCCACTATTAAATCACTATTTCCAGATGGACATCTTCAATTTAAGAACTAGTATTTTGGACAGTATGGATAGACGTCCTAACTTTACTCCAACTATTACTTCTAAAAACTGTGAAGAACTATTAAGGGAATTGGAAGATAGCCTGATTAAGGAAATAAAATTAAAAGCAGAGCTTACCTTTACACAAAAATATCTAGATAAAAATATGGTCCCTAGAGGACTGCGTTTAAAAAAGAACTGCACATTCACTTTGGATGACGACCATAACATTGAATGGTATGGCATCCTAGAAAAAGCTTCCACTAACCTGCTCAAAGTCCTAATTAAATCTAGAACTAGGTCCTTAGAGAATATTGATAAGAACATTAGTGATTTCAAAGAGAAACTTATTGAATATAATGAGGATTCTATATTTAAAGAGAAACAAAAAGAACTTATCACTAATATAACTGGTCTAAAAAATCAGATATTAGAAAACAAATGGAAGAAATTCACTAGGGACGAAATAGACTACTCTAGTAATAATACAGAGGAAAAATTACCCAATAATACCCCTCCAAACTTAAACCAACCCCAACAATCATGCTCAGAAGACAATAGAAATGAAAACCTGTTTAGAAAAAGTAATAGACTCAATTCTACTAGACAACCAGAAATGAGAAACTATAGAAATCAAGAGAGGGTTAGAATTACAAATCCTCACAATACACATTATACATATAATAACAGGAGGCATACTGAAAATAACCATTTTGGACATTACAAAAACAATGGCCACTTAAGAGACTGGCACTCTAACACATCAGAATATGCAAGTGGTAATGGGACTCACTCCAATAACTATACTTATGATTGGAACCCAAACGAGAACTATAGAAATTACCCTAGGGAACACACAAAATCAGCCTCTTTTCATAATTACTACGGACAATCCAGGGATAATAGAGACCATTATGGAAACTATTATAATAATAGGAATCCTTATGATAATCATAGAGATAACTCGAGAGATAATTGGAGAAAGCCTGATTCACATAAACAACATGGAGGAAATTTTTCTAATGATAGGACTTTACCCAACTCCAGACAATATGGAGGGAACTACCATAATGAGAGAAATGTAACACACAACAGACAACATATAGGAAGACAGTTTGAGAGTAATACATATACTCCTAATGACAGAACACACATCAAACCTAAAGAAATCACAACCCAAAATAGGTTCTTACCACTAGAAGAAATTAGAGAAGATCAGAATATTACTAGACCTTTTTTAGGACCAGGCACTCCAACAGAAGGGACATCTTGGGATACACTACAAGAAAGAAATGTAGAAAGGGAATGGATACAGAAAGGAAAAAGAAGATTAGAGGTAAGAGAGGGAGAAGAAGACGAACACGAGACAAAAAGACTGAGGTAATCAACACTAGCGGGATTTTTAATTTGAGTAAACTGACTCTAAGCAAGGAACAAGAAAGAGTACTTAGCAAAGGCCTGTCTTTTGCCCCCACTTGCCGTATAAATAAGTTTAATACCATGATCAATGTTAATCAGTATATAAGAAAATTAACACTTAAACGCTACTTTCTTAAAAACCCTATAGAGCGTGCATCAAACAGTATGACTATCAGTCAGAAACAGACACAGGATTATTACAATCATACAGATTTAAAAAACAAGTCCTCATTTTATCCAACTCAGGAAAAGGGCAAATACTTGGAGTTATTTGAGAAATCAGTAAAAGAGGATATAAATAAAATCAATATTAAAAGCACACAAAGACAAAAATACAACTTAACCAAAAAAGAAAATGAAATTTTAAGAGATCTTAAAAACAACCCAGAGATCATAATTAAAGCAGCAGATAAGGGTGGGGGTTTAGTATTACTTGATACGGAAGATTACTTAATAGAAGCATATCGTTTACTAGATGACAGTGACACATATAATAAATTAAAGGCCAATCCAGTGCAGAAATTCAGCCTTGAACTTGATAAACTACTGTTCTATGCTAAAAAAGAGAATATTTTAAATGAGAAAGAATTAAGTTTTTTAAAAATGGATTTTCCAATTACCCCCATTTTTTATTACCTGCCTAAAACACACAAATCCCTAATCAAACCCCCAGGGAGACCAATTATTTCGGGAATTAATTCCCTCACTGCCAATTTATCGCAATATGTAGACAAATTTCTACAACCCTATGTAACCACTTTACCTTCTTACCTTAAAGACTCCACCGCATTACTTCATGAGTTAGAAAAGATAACTTGGGAAAAGGACTTTCTTCTTGTCACATGCGATGTCAATGCACTTTATACTAACATCACACATAGTATAGGATTAGATGCAACGAAATTTTATTTATATGAGGACACAGATATGCCCCTCAATCAGGCTGATTTTATCCTACAATGCATCCATTTTATACTCAACAATAATTATTTTAATTTTAATGGAGAATTTTTTCTACAAAAGAAAGGTACAGCGATGGGTACGAGGTTTGCGCCCAGTTATGCTAATCTTTTTATGGGCAGATTTGAACATGTAAATATTTTAACTAGCCCTTGGAGCGCAAACCTCGTACTCATCAAACGCTATATAGATGATTTGTTTTTTATTTGGAAAGGGGGAGAAGATCTACTTAAATTATTCATGGAAGATATTAATAATAATAATTGGGGAATTTCTTTTACTTATGATTTTAATACTAGATCCATTGATTTTTTAGACCTCACTATTGAAATTTTAGATAATAAAGTCCAGACAAGAACATTTTTTAAAAAAGTGGACACTAACAATTATGTACATTTTAATAGTTGCCATCTCGACCAATGGAAGTTAAACATTCCGAAAGGTCAGTTTTTAAGGTTACGAAAAAACTGCTCCACTTTGGAGGACTTTAAGGACCAATCGAATATATTAAAAGAAAGATTCATGGAAAAAGGATATAATGAGGAATTAATAGAACAGTCCATACAGAGCGTAGAGAAAACAGAAAGAACTTCACTTTTAAATAAAAAAGAGAAAAAACAAATGAATTCTAAAGAATTCGAAACTACATTTATTACGCAATACAGTGCAGATTTTAAATTAGTAAAGAGAATTATACACAAGCACTGGCACTTAGTCCAGAAAGACCCCATTTTATCTGATATTACTGATAACAAACCCAAGATCATCTATAGGAAAGCTAAAACACTAAAATCCATCCTAGCCCCCAGTGAGTTTAAGAAAAATAAAAAACAAGATTTGGATATACAGGGTAGCAAATTGGAAGGCTTCTTCCCATGCCATCAGTGCAAAGCGTGTAGTTTTAGTAATAAGTGTAAACAAATAGAGGCTACTAATTCAGATTGTAAAATTAAAATTAGAGACACTATTAGATGCAGTGATAAAAATGTGGTTTATATGATACAGTGTCCGTGCAAAAAACAGTATTTTGGACAAACAAGTAGACCTGTTAGGGACAGAATAAGACAACACCTCCTCAACATAGAGCGGGGATATGAAGACCACCTGCTTTCTAAACATTTCAAAGAATGTCATGGCCAGAAGACAGATGGCCTGTTGTATTGGGGTGTCAAAAAAGCAAAACAACATAGAGGAGGAAATATATCAAAACAACTTTTAATGATAGAAGCTGAGCTTATTTTTAATTTTGCCACCTTAACCCCTGGTGGATTGAACGCTGAACTTGATCTTAATCCCTTTAACTAAATATTTTGCCTAAATATATTTTTAATTTTTTGTAAACGGTTTTATGGCCAATTTTATGCATTAGGTTTATCATTCTTTTTAGTAGATTTGATTTTTTGTAAGCAGTATTCCTGTTAGTTACTTAGTGTGGATTGTAGACTATTTATTATCTATTAGAATCATCTAATGATACTATTTATTCCAATGTCATATTCACACATCAATTATGAACCATTTTACAACTATAAATAATTTGTATGATATTGAATTTATATTTATTTGAATAAGTACTGTGTCCTTAAAAAATATGAGACTGTCACGATCATAGATCTTTAGAGAACTAACAGACAATGTGCATTGAATAAAGTTTATTGATAAAGCCATCAAACAGTTAACACAAAAAATGGTATCCGGAATAACCCTATAAAAACAAGTACCAGGCATCCAGTAAGTCATCTTGATAAAGGCACAACGTGCCGAAACGCGTAGAAGAGACTTACTCACTTTCTGGACACCACACTGAATATTTTCACTTTATACACTTGGAAGTGACATTTGAATCTGGACCGCTTTTGACAAAACCCTATTGGATCCTCACTATCAGGTGACACAGCACGCACGCAGACAGTGAAGACGCAGGAGTCACGCTTGGGAGCAGGAAACAAGCTCAGCGTGTAGTGCTCTTCGCTGCTCACTCTGCTGTGAGCCTGGAAGTAGTATCGGAGCCACTCCTAGCCGCAAGTCTGTCAGGTACGTGGAATACAATTCCAACTTTACTTTATCATTTTTTGGAGTTTCAAATTATCTGACCGGTCAGCATTTTACTTATAAGTACTTGGAAAAGACCCACATTCCTGAGATTCTAGGATATATGAACTACCAAATATCAAATTTGCTCTTGGTGATTTGTTTATTTGCCACTCATTGTCTGTGCACAAAAAGGGAAACTTGAATTTTTACAAATATATTTGCCGGACTGATATCATTTATCATTTATTACTACAGTACAAGCAGAAGTTTTACTATATATATATATTCATTATATTTGTGAGCGTTCTTGCCTTATATCTAGCGTCTTTTTTTAGAGTACTAACATCCTCCAAAACGTATCACCTTTTATCGTACATTGTGTATCTATGATCTTGTATCTAACATCTTATTAATTGACAGGTTTTAGCATTTGATACTAGATTTTAGACGATGTGGCCACATCTTACAGATTATTTAAATTCTATGCACTATTAACTGCCCCAATTGATTTATTGAGTTTAAGTTTTTTCATATGTTTATTTATTTAACATATCTGTTTTATTCTAAGTTTGTGAATTGACTATTAAATGATTTTACTGATCTTACGTCTATTTTAGTGCTTAATAACAGCGTGTATATTGTATATATATAATTTTTGGTAAGGATATTGGTTTTTATCACTATTATATATTGGATTTACGAACTTAGCCTTGTGCGCCACTCTATCATCCACCTTAGACCTGAATAAATATAATATAGGTGTCGGCGATTAGGGACAGCAGATTAGGGGTTCATAGCTATAATGTAGGTGGCGGTGGTGTCCGGAGCGGCAGATTAGGGGTTAATAATATAATGTAGGTGTCAGCGATAGCATGGGCGGCAGATTAGGGGTTAATAAGTGTAAGGTTAGGTGTTTAGTGTAAGGTAAGGTGTTTAGACTCGGGGTTCATGTTAGGGTGTTAGGTACAGACATAACTTTTATTTCCCCATAGGAAACAATGGGGCTGCGTTAGGAGCTGAACGCTGCTTTTTTGCAGGTGTTAGTTTTTTTTTCCAGCCATCTCAGCCCCATTGTATCCTATGGGGAAATCATGCACGAACACGTTTTTCCAGCTTACCGCTACCGTAAGCAACGCTGGTATTGAGGGTTGAAGTGGAGCTAAATATGGCTCAACACTCACTTTTCTGAGGCTAACGCAGCCATTTAGAAAACTCGTAATACCAGCGTTGTTTAAAGGGTACGCTGGAAAAAAATGCTCGTTAGCAACGCAAGTCTTTACCGACAAAACTCCAAATCTAGGCGTTAGTGTTTTTGGGTAAAAGTCCCTAAGGAGGGGCTATTTCTTCTCTTGCCGAACGTACTTCTATCCTATGGAAGATATTTCTTCTTTTAAGGATCCTTTAGATAGGAAGTTTGTTTCCTATCTTAGAAAAGCATATTTACATATTGGATATATTTTTTAACCTGTCATTTCTATGGCTAATGTTGCTGCTGTTTCAACTTTTTGTTTGGACAGTTTAGTTATAAGATCTTGATTTGTCTAAGCATTGTTCTTTTACTTCAACATGCTAATCATTTCATTTATGATGCTATATTTTATGTCATTTTAACTGATATTAAATCTTTGTTTTTAGCCATTTTTATGGCTTAAATCTCTGATATGGTGTTTAAATTTAGATTAAAATCTTATTTTAGGATAATTTTTTAGGTTTTCTATTGGATTTTATTATCTCCTCTATTACTGGGGGAAAGGGAGTCTTTTCTGCCCCAAGTTAAGAAATCTAAGGGTAATTTTTGAGCTACCAATTGTTTTTTCATTCCCCTAAGGCCTCCAAGCCTTATAATTAAACTAATTTCAGCCCCTAAGACTGCATGAAGGTACGGACTTTTAACCGGTTCAGATTGAATTTATTTCAACACATTTGGACAGTTTCTGTTCAAATCAGTGGATTCAGAATATTGTTTTCTCAGGGGTATATCGGAATAAAAACCTCCCATGGGAAGATTATTTTCCATGTTATAACAAACCCTGTGAAAGCTCAGGTTTTTCTGAAATGTGTTTTCAGGGGTGATGGTTCTTGTTCCTCTGCAGGTACGGAGTTTTGGTTTCTTTTCAAATCTATTCATTGTCCTAAAGAAAAAATTTGTTCAGACCAATTCTGGATCTGAAATGTTTAAATAGTTTTCAAGATGGTGACTATAGGGACTATTCTGCCTTTCTGTTTTTTAAGGTTACTTCATGTCCACAATAGACTTACAGGACACTTATTTTCACATTTCAATTAATTCAGACGACTATTGTTTTCAGAGATTATCTTTTCTAGATAAGCATTACCAATTTGTCACTCGTCCTTTTGGGCTAGTGGCAGCTCAGAGAATCTTTTCAAAGATTCTTGCTGCCCTTCTATCTGTAATCAGAGAGCAGGGTATTGCGGTGTTTCCTTAAAGGGACGGACACTAAACCCAATTTTTTTGTTTCGTGATTCAAATAGAGCATAGAGCAACTTTCTAATTTACTCCTATTATCAATTTTTCTTCGTTTTCTTGCTATCTTTATTTGAAAAAGAAGGCATCTAAGCTTTTTTGGGGATTCAGTACTCTGGACAGCACTTTTTTATTGGTGGATGAATTTATCCACCAATCAGCAAGGACAACCCAGGTTGTTCACTAAAAATGGGCCGGCATCTAAACTTAAATTCTTGCATTTAAAATAAAGATAACAAGAGAATAAAGAAAATTTGATAATAGGAGTAAATTAGAAAGTTGCTTAAAATGTCATGTTCTATCTGAATCATGAAAGAAAAAATTTGGGTACAGTGTCCCTTTAATTGGATGATATTTTGGTACTAGCTTTAATCTTTTCATTGAGCATAATCTTACTTGAAACAACTTGTGTGGTATCCTCAAGACATGGAGGATCAATTTACAATAGAGTTTCTTGATTCATTAGACAAGGGTCACCTTGTTAGGTTTCGAGATATATTTTAGTGTCTGATTCTCTCTCTGATAGTTTTAATTTGTCTAAACCTTCAGTCTCTATTATTTCCTACAGTGGTAATGTGCATGGAAGTTTTTTGTCTCACGACTGCAGCATCAGGTGCAATCCTCTTTGCTCGTTTTTAATTGAGGCCTCTATAGCTTTGCATGTTGCACCATAGATGTGGGGATTATTTTCAGTTATTACAACTGATATAATTAAATCCCAACACTCTTTTCTCTCTGATTTGGTGGTTGGATTATCACCTTATTGTTCAGGGGGCATCATTTGTTCGTCCTCCCTCGACTGTATTCTCAACAGATGCCTGTTTTTCAGGTGGGGGAGCTGTCTGAGAATCTTTGACAGCACTAGGGGTTTGGAAACAATATTTTAGAACTCCACGCTATTTTCAGGGCTCTTCAGGTGTGGCCTCTATTGAAGAGACAACTTTTACATTTGTTTTTTAAACAGACAATATCACAACAGTGGCATATGTCAATCATCAAGAAGGGACTCGCAGTCCTTCAGTTATGGAGGAAGTATCTCGGATACTTTCTTGGACGGAATCCAACTCTTGTCTAATTTCTGTGATTCATATCCCAGGTGTCAGACTTTATATCTGGGGGAGTACTTTCCATACAGATGTGTTGTTTTTTTGCATCCTGTACAGATGTGGGGTCTTCCAGAAATAGATCTGATGGTCTCTTGTCTAAACAAGAAGCTTTCAAGATTGCTTTCCAGGTCCAAGGATCCTCAGGCGGAGATAGCGGATGCTCTAGCAGTTCTTTGTTTTTTATCAACCTGCTTACATTTTTCCGCTTCTGGTTCTTTTTCCATGGGTAATCTTCAAGATCATAATGGAATGATTATGTGTTTCTGATAGCTCCAGCTTGGTCTCTCAGGTTTTGGTATGCAGACTTTGTCAGGATGTCCAGTTGCCAGCCTTGGCCACTTCCTTTAAGGCCAGACCTGTTTCAGGGGCTGTTTTTTTCCATCAGGATCTCAAATTTCATGGAAATTGAACGTTTAAAGGGCCATAATACCCAAATGTTGAAACACTTGAAAGTGATGCAGTATAGCTGTAAAAAGCTGACTAGAAAATATCACCTGAACATCTCTATGTAAAAAAGAAAGATATTTTACCTAAAAAATTTCTCAGTAGCCACATCCCATTTTAAAGGACAACAAATCAGTACATCTGTCCCGGGACACCGGAAGGAGCGAGCTTACGTGCATTCTCATCTTATTTCCCTATTCAGCTTAAGGAAGTTTACAATGAAATCTCATGAGAGTTAAGTCAAATCTCATGAGATCACAGTAAAAGAGTTCATGACCTCAGCACTGTTGATGCTGATTGGCTGCTGTTCATTTTTTTTATTTTTATTTGTTTTACCTGCAGCTGAGTAGCAGCTGAGTATAAATTTTTACACAGAACTTACTCTGCTGAGCTGAGGAAATTGTGAGGTAAAATATCTTCCTTTTTTACATAGAGATGCTCAGGTGATATTTTCCTGTCAGCTTTTTACAGTTATACTGCATCAGTTTCAAGTGATTTAGCATATGAGTATTATGTCCCTTTAAGTGTTTAGCCATAGATGTTTCTCTGACTCAGTTATTTGCACTATGATATAGGCTTGTAAGTCTATTTCTAGGATATTTTATTTTCTGGTTTGGAAAACCTATATTTCATGATGTTCAACTCATGATTATTCTTGGCATTCTTCTAGAATTCCTAGGATTTGACAGTTTCTTCAGGATGGTTTAGATTAACGTTTTGTCTGCAAATACTTTGAAAGGACAATTTCTGCTCTGTCTTATTTCATAGAAAGATTGCTAAACTTCCTGATATTCACTGTTTTGTTTAGGCTTTGATTCATATTAAACTTGTTTTTAAATCTATTTCTCCTCATTGGAGTCTCAACATTGTTTTTTAAGATATTTCAGGATGCTCCTTTTGAGTCTATGTATTTTCTGGACATTAACGGCTAGATTTAGAGTTGGGCGGTAGCCGTCAAAACCAGCGTTAGAGGCTCCTAACGCTGGTTTTGGGCTACCGCCGGTATTTAGAGTCAGTCAGGAAAGGGTCTAACGCTCACTTTGCAGCCGCGACTTTTCCATACCGCAGATCCCCTTACGTCAATTGCGTATCCTATTTTTTTAATGGGATCTTTCTAACGCCGGTATTTAGAGTCGTGTCTGAAGTGAGCGTTAGAAATCTAATGACAAAACTACAGCCGCAGAAAAAAGCCAGGAGTTAAGAGCTTTCTGGGCTAACGCCGGTTCATAAAGCTCTTAACTACTGTGCTCTAAAGTACACTAACACCCATAACCTACCTATGTACCCCTAAACCGAGGCCCCCCCACATCGCCGCCACTCTATTAAATTTTTTTAACCCCTAATCTGCCGACCGCACGCCGCTGCCACCTACATTATCCCTATGGATCCCTAATCTGCTGCCCCTAACACCGCCGACCCCTATATTATATTTATTAACCCCTAATCTGCCCCCCTCAACGTCGCCTCCACCTGCCTACACTTATTAACCCCTAATCTGCCGAGCGGACCGCACCGCTACTATAATAAAGTTATTAACCCCTAATCCGCCTCACTCCCGCCTCAATAACCCTATAATAAATAGTATTAACCCCTAATCTGCCCTCCCTAACATCGCCGACACCTAACTTCAAGCATTAACCCCTAATCTGCCGATCGGAGATCACTGCTACTCTAATAAATTTTTTAACCCCTAAAGCTAATTCTAACCCTAACACCCCCCTAAATTAAATATAATTTTATTCTAACGAAATAAATTAACTCTTATTAAATAAATTAATCCTATTTAAAGCTAAATACTTACCTGTAAAATAAACCCTAATATAGCTACAATATAAATTATAATTATATTGTAACTATTTTAGGATTAATATTTATTTTACAAGCAACTTTGTATTTATTTTAACCAGGTACAATAACTATTAAATAGTTAATAACTATTTAATAGCTAAAATAGTTAAAATAATTACAAAGTTACCTGTAAAATAAATCCTAACCTAAGTTACAATTAAACCTAACACTACACTATCAATAAATTAATTAAATACAATACCTACAATTATCTACAATTAACCTAACACTGCACTATCAATAATTTAATTAAATACAATACCTACAAATAAATACAATTAAATAAACTAACTAAAGTACAAAAAATAAAAAAGAACTAAGTTACAAAAAATAAAAAAATATTTACAAACATTAGAAAAATATTACAACAATTTTAAACTAATTACACCTACTCTAAGCCCCCTAATAAAATAACAAAGCCCCCCAAAATAAAAAAATGCCCTACCCTATTCTAAATTAAAAAAGTTCAAAGCTCTTTTACCTTACCAGCCCTGAAAAGGGCCCTTTGCGGGGCATGCCCCAAAGAATTCAGCTCTTTTGCCTGTAAAATAAACGCATACAATACCCCCCCCCCCACATTACAACCCACCACCCACATGCCCCTAATCTAACCCAAATGGATGATGGAATCAGCCAATCAGATTCAAGTTCAATCCGATTGGCTGATTGGATCAGCCAATCAGATTGAGCTCGCATTCTATTGGCTGTTCCGATCAGCCAATAGAATGCGAGCTCAATCTGATTGGCTGATTGGATCAGCGATAGCGGGGGCGGCAGATTAGGGGTTAATAAGTGTAAGGTTAGGGGTGTTTAGACTCGGGGTACATGTTAGAGTGTTAGGTGCAGACGTAGGAAGTGTTTCCCCAAAGACAACAATGGGGCTGCGTTAAGAGCTGAACGCTGCTTTTTTGCAGGTGTTAGGTTTTTTTTCAGCTCAAAATGCCCCATTGTTTTCTATGGGGATATCGTGCACGAGCACGTTTTTGAAGCTGGTCGCGTCCGTAAGCACCGCTGGTATTGAGAGTTGCAGTGGCGTTAAATTATGCTCTACGCTCCCTTTTTGGAGCCTAACGCACTGAAAACCCAGCCATTCTGTGAACTCTAAATACCAGCGGTATTTAAAAGGTGCGGCCAGAAAAAAGCATGCGTAGCTAACGCACCCCTTTGGCCGCAAAACTCTAAATCTAGGCGTAAATTACTTTCTTGGAAAGTGTTATTTCTTTTGGCTATCTCTTCTGCTTGAAGAGTTTCTGTATTGTCTGCTCTCTTTTGTGAGTGTCTATCTGATTTTCCATCAAGATAAAGCTGTTTTGCGGACTTCATTTAAGTTTTTACCTAAAGTTGTGAATTCTAACAATATCAATAATGGAATTGTTGTTCCTTCTTTGTGTTCTAATTTTAAGAATACTCTTGAAGGGTCTTTACATTCTTTAGATGTGGTAAGAGCTTTGAGATATTATGTTGAGGCTACTTAACATTTCAGAAAGACTTCTAGTCTATTTGTTATTTTTTCTGCCTCCAGGAAAGGTCAGAAAGCCTCTGTTATTTCTCTGGGGGTTTTTTTTGGTTCAGACTTTTGATTCACAAAGCTTGGAGAATTACAGCTAACTCTACTAGATCAGTTGCCACTTCTTGGGCTCTCAAGAATGAAGCTTCAGTTGATCAAATTTGCAAAGCAGCAACTTGGTCTACTTTCCATACTTTTTTAATTTTACCTTTTTTATGTGTTTGCTTCCTCAGAAGCAGCCTTTGGTAGAAAGGTTTTTGAACTTGATTCTAATGCCTTTGATTTGAGGTTTTTTTTAAAAACCTTTAAGAAAACTTAATTATCGTTTGGGATTTAATTTCTCAGCGGAAATAGCCGATTTTATTTTTATCACTTCCTCTCTAGTGACTCGTGGACTTCCACATCTTGGGTATTA
Source organism: Bombina bombina (assembly GCF_027579735.1). Taxonomy (NCBI): domain Eukaryota; kingdom Metazoa; phylum Chordata; class Amphibia; order Anura; family Bombinatoridae; genus Bombina; species Bombina bombina. The sequence goes on along the minus strand of NC_069502.1, from coordinate 46,712,470 downwards.
TATCCCATATGTCACTAGCTCATGCACTCTTGCCATTTACATGAAGAAAACATAATTTATGTAAGAACTAACCCGATCAATAATTTTCTTTCATAGTGGCAAGAGTCCATGAGACCCATCCTATTTTTTGTGGTTATGATTTTTTGTATAAAGCACATTATTTTTTCCAGTTCCTCTTTTTGCATGCTTTTTACTCCTTTTTATACACCTCACTTCTTGTCTATTCGTTAAACTAAGGTATGAGTGAGGTGGGAGGTCTATTTATAGGCATTTTGAGGTTTGGGAAACTTTGCCCCCTCTTGGTAGAAATGTATATCCCATATGTCACTAGCTCATGGACTCTTGCCACTATGAAAACAAATAAATTTATCAGGTAAATTCTTGACAAAAAAGTCGTTTGTATATGTGCGCTAACAGCTAAGGGGTGATTTTCAATATAGTAGTATTACTACAGACACAAAAAATTGTAAAAAGTAGTATTTAATAAAAAAGGAAATATACAAATATATAATACACAAAAATGATTAAAAATAATCCTCACATATGACCGGTCATCTAAATGTAATCTATAATATTAAGATGAAAACATAAAACAATTTATAGACAGTTATAAGTGATTTCCACCTTATATGTCACCTTATGGTACTAAGATAGCAATTATATATTTAAATAGCTATTGCACTAATGGTACATAGAAATTTCAATGGTTAGTACAAGACCAACTAATAGCCTTATAAGATGTATATTTCAGTGTGTATCCTTACTGCGAATGGAAGATCCCTTATTACAAACACAGTTGTTTGCTTATTCTTGAGTCCTTAATTAGGATATACATTGATTTCTCTTTTTTCGTGAAAAAAAATCCCTTTTTACAAACACACTGGGTTGCTTATTCTAAAGTCCTTAATTAGGATACACACCGGTTTCTCTTTTTTCTTGTATGAAAAACTTGTTTATAACCTTAATAAGGAACCAACAATGGGATAATGTTGATACAAAATGTGTTTGCTGGAAATATCATTTGCTAGTTCTTTAGCCCAACAGGTATGAACAGATGTATGGAGTTGTAACTTTTGTAGTTTGACTCAACGTCCCTCCAAATAATGTTAAGATGTTGTAATACACGAATGTAGGAATTTATTTGAAGATTAGTCCAATAAAAGAACCACACTCAAGGGCTGCTACATCTCTGTGTTCCTACCTGATTCGGTGAAATGTTGGCCATTCCGTTGTAGCAAGGCACAGGTGTCTGTGCAGCTCTGTGTAGCTGGTGACGTCACTCGCTGCGTCCGTAACTGGGAAAGATAGTTCCGTGATGTTCAAAGTATCCTTACTCTGCGCAGAGTTATGTTAAGTCCGTTAGTGAAAAGTAGTCCCTTTTAAAAATCCGTCTTAATCCTCCAAATGGGCTTTATAATTTCACTGTTAACTTGTTTTGCTACCATCAACGCGTTTCGCCATTAGCAACGGCTTTTATCTTGATACCTTCGAGCCAAGAATGACGCAATAAACTTTGGCATTTTGCGCCCTTGCAAGCCACATTTTGCCCGTGAATTTTAATGAAAATTGAAAAGAATATACCCCAGGTGAGAAAAATATTTTCCCAAATATGAAACTGATAGTCTGCAAATGGAAATATACATAGACCTGACTCATGGCAAATATAAGTACAATACATATATTTAGAACTTTATATTAATGCATAAAGTGCCAAACCATAGCTGAGAGTGTCTTAAGTAATGAAAACATACTTACACTCATCCACATATAGCAGATAGCCAAACCAGTACTAAAACAGTTATCAGTAGAGGTAATGGAATATGAGAGTATATCGTCGATCTGAATAAGGGAGGTAGGAGATGAATCTCTACAACCGATAACAGAGAACCTATGAAATAGATCTCCCCTGAGGAAAACCATTGCATTCAAAAGGTGATACTCCTTTCACAACCCTCTGACATTCGCTGTACTCTGAGAGGAATCGGGCTTCAAAATGCTGAGAAGCCCATATCAACGTAGAATCTAAGCACAAACTTACTTCACCACCTCTATAGGAGGCAACGTTTGTAAAAACTGAATTGTGGGTGAGGTGAGGGGTGTATTTATAGGCATTTTAGGTTTGGGAACTTTGCCCCTCCTGGTAGGTGTCAGGAAATTACCTTTACTACTCTCCACCCACTTTCCCTATAAAGCCTATGAATCAAGTGCAGACAGGTGCTTAGTATTTTGATATCAGACGTGCATGTCTCACCACTCAGCAACTGCTAACAGTTTGCTCTATACAATACAAGCTTGCCTCTAAACCTGATTCCCTGGCTGTTATACCCTGTTTCTGTGGAAGCGACATCGGACTCTCACCATACATTTTCTCAAAGCCTAACCTGGCAATCTGTGAGAAGGATTTGTTTTTCTCTTCTACAAGTGTCCGCTGTTTACGCAGACTACAAGCAGCTCATCCCCACGCTACAAGTTTGTGACAACCGCTCTTTACTTTCCGCTATCCATATGAGCGTTACTTTTTACCTACCTACATTCCTCCTGGGGAGTTCAACTTGCAGTTAACGTCCTTACCGGAATCATTTGTCACTCGCCGTTACACGGCATTACTACACGCCCACCTGTGACGTAACAGGTAACGGCTCACAGGATTCAGTCTCTGAACTGTTGCAGCTACTTGCGCACACAGCGCTATCCTCCGCTAAAGTGTTTTCATTCCTCTTAAGAAAGGAGAGACTCATGAGTTCACATTATTGCAAATATATTTTGTAGAAATCTCACTCCTGTGAAGCAACAGGATTTCTTGCTCAATTTAGGTTTAGCTGTCAGATTTATCTTAGTCTACCATAGGGTTTTATCTATAGTATAGTTCCTACCTTATGTTTAATTTGCTGCTGCTATACGTTTCCCTTTTGTGCAAAACTTAAGTAGCAATTTACTAAATCAACTCACAACATATTCACTGCTGTTACTTTTCTGTATGTTACAGCCTGAATATACTGTGATACACTTCAGTACAAGTTCCGCAACTGAGTTTCCAACACATATTACAAGTGCAGCTGAGAAAGTTAATCAGCCCCTTGACAGTAGGATTGTATAACCCATACGTCACTAGCTCATGGACTCTTGCCAATTACATGAAAGAAAGAGGCCCCTTGAATAATCCGATGATGGTCCAACTATTAGGACAGAGACAGTTGAATGTTGGGATTTAAGTATATCAATTGTGATATCCGAGTATAATCTCTGCACCATTGATTCAGCATGCAAAGCTGCAGAGGTCTCATATGAAAAAGAGCAAAGGGTCGCGTCCCATGCTGCAGTCATGAGACCTAAAACTTCCATGCACATAGCCACTGAAGGGAATGATAGTGACTGAAGGTTTAGACAGGCAGAAACCAGTTTCATTCGTCTTGTCTGTACAAGACAGAGTCATGGACACAATCTATCTGGAAACCTAAAAAAGTGACCTTTGTCTGAGGAATCAAGGAACTCTTTGGTAAATTCATCCTCCAACCATATTTTTGAAGAAACAACACAAGTTGATTTGTGCGAGATTCTACTAAATGAAAAGATTGAGCCAGTGCCAAGATATCGTCCAAATAAGGAAACACTGCTCTCTGATTACAGATAGAAGGGCACCTGGAACCTTCGAAAAGATTCTTGGTGCTGTTGCTAGGCCAAAAGGAAGAGCAACAAATTGGTAATGCTTTTCTAGAAAAGAGAATCTCAGAAACCTGATGGTCTGGATGAATCGGAATGTTAAGATACGCATCCTGTAAGTCTATTGAAGACATGTAATGACCTTGCTGAACAAAAGGCAGAATAGTCCTTATAGTCACCATCTTGAAAGTTTGGACCCTTACAAATTGATTCAAAAACTTTAGATCCAGAACTGGTCTGAAAGAATTTTCCTTCTTCGGTACAATGAATAGATTTGAATAAAAACCCAGACCCTGTTCCAGAAATGGAACTGGTACAATTACCCCTGAAAGCTCTAGATTTGAAACACACTTCAGAAAGGCCTGGGCTTTTACAGGATTTGTTGGAACATGAGAGAGTAAAACAATCTTCTCACAGGTCTTATTCTGAAACCTATTCGATACCCCTGAGAGACAATATTCTGAATCCAATGATTCTGAACGGAACCTGCCCAAACGTCTTGAAATAATTTCAAACTGCCCCCACCAACAGAACTAGATTGAGGGCCGCACCTTCATGCAGTCTTGGGGGCTGGCTTTGGTTTCTTATAAGGCTTGGATTTATTCCAACTCAAACATGGTTTCCAATTGGAGTCAGAGTCCTTAAGGGAAGGAGTGGTTTTCTGTTCTCTAGTCTGACGAAAGGAACAAAACCTATTAGAAGCTTTAGATTTACCCTTTGACTTTTTATCTTGGGGCAAAAAAACTCCCTTCCCCCAGTAATAGTGGAAATGATAGAATCCAACTGGGAACCAAACAAATTATTACCCTGGAATGATAGAGATAGTAACCTAGATTTAGATACCATGTCAGCATTCTATGGTTTGAGTTAAAAAGCTCTTCTAGCTCTAAAATAGCCACAGACAGGTTTAACATCAATCTTGATGATATCAAAAATAGCATCACAGATAAAATGATTAGCACGTTGAAGCAAACGAACAATGCTATGCAAATCAGAATCTTTTTCCCCAAGTGCTAAGCTATCCAACCAAAAAGTTAATGCAGCCGCAACATCAGCCATAGAAATGGCAGGTCTGAGAATATAGCCAGAATGTAAATCAGCTTTCCTTAGATAAGATTCAATTTTCCTATCTAAAGGATCCTTAAAAGAGGTACTATCTTTCATAGGAATAGTAGTATGCTTAGCAAGAGTATAAATAGCCCCATCAACCTTAGGAACTTTTTCCCAAAACTCTAATTTAGCAACTGGCAAAAGGTACAACTTTTTAAACCTTGAAGAACAAAAGTAGTACCAGGCTTAGAATATTCCTTAGCAATCACATCAGAAGTAGCATCAGGAACAGGAAAAACCTCAAGAGTAATCACAGGAGGTTTATAGACAGAATTTAAACGTTTACTGGATTTATTATCAAGAGGTCCAGACTCCTCAATATCAACACTTCTTTTAAAAAAGAACGAATATTAAAAAGATAAGTTCATTTATCAGTGTCAATGTCTGAAGTAGGATCTTACGAATCAGAGAGATCCTCATCAGAGGTGGATATATCAGTATGTTGTCGGTCATTACAAATTTCCTCAGTATTATGAGAAGTTTTAAAAGACCTTTTACGTTTATTTGAAGGCGGTATAGCAGCCATAGCCTTCTGTATCGCATCAGCAATATAATTTTTCATAGCAGGTGTATCATTTGCTTTAGATAACATACACTAAAATAAAATACTGCGCTGACTGTATGTACCGTTATTATGAATCAATAAAATATTATAAAAAAAAAATAATATATTATAAAAAATCCTATACGGATACATTAATAGTAAACCATTTCATGTATGAGCGTTAACAATATTTTCTTAGTATATATAATTGATTAATCATATCGTATATCTGCTCAAAGAAAAATTACTTATTAAATGCAATTTATCAAAATAAGGTTTAATAGATACTTACTTCATGGCTCTAGGAGTATGGTAAAAAAAAATAATATCTGTAGATTTTCCTTCCACTGGGTGTTCTCACTTCCTCAGGGTAGTTCTCCTGTGTTATTGAGCTGGTGGTGCTGCTACTTCTCCCAGGGCACTAAGGAGTGCACTGACAACGAATACACTAGAACGATAGAACACAGAGCGCATCCATGACTCAAGTGAATCTCAAACAATTTTATTGTGAGCACACAAATTGTTGCACTTACAAGAACATAAAGCAATCGTGCCTTAATAGCGACTGGTCCATAAAACAACACCAGATAACGGGTCCGTACAGGATTAGGTTAGACACCCTCCGCCTCCAGTAAATCCCGCACTTTGTGTTGTCACAAAGAACTTTCTCAGTCTTTTACGGCTTTTCCACAACACTAATGGATACTCAGACGAACCTTCCTTACGTCTACGTGTTTCGTCCTGCTCTTTCCGACTTTTTCAAGACTCTGAAGGCGGCTGACATTTTCAGGCATGATCCTCTCATATATGCTTGTTGGCCACTCCTCCATCGTGATGCGTGACCTATGTTTACCTACACGCCTCCTTTGACCGTATCAAGCGTGCAGGGGAGCTGATTTACCCAACAAGTCTCCATAAAAGCATTATGACAGTCCTGTATGATTTGGGTATTCATTACATATATCTCTTTGTTCATGTAAATGCTGGATAAAAACTCAGTGAAAGAATATATAAATAAATACATCATAATATATACTACATGAAAACCAATATTCTCAGCCACGTAAAGGAAACAACCCATCCGTTGATGTAATATGCTATTTTCTAATACGCTATTTTTCATCTGGTACAAACAGAGATAAACTTACATACATTATATTAAAAATCTATCATATTCAGGGGGGCGTGTCCAACTACCGACTGACATGGCTGCTTTTTCACTTAGGCTCAACAGAGGAGATGTTAAAACCGTTGTTTAGCGCTTCTATATTTTATATACCAAGCTTAATCCTTGAAATCTGAAGATATTTAATATTTGTGGAGAAGATTTAAGCACCATTTGCTGATCTTAGCCCAGCAGACCTGAGTTTATGAGGTACGCAGTGGAGGCCTGTTGGTGGCCTGGAACCTCATCCACCCCTCCATAATTCTGACGCATCAGATTCTACCAGCCGGTTGTGCTGAAGCACACTCTTTATATCACCTGACGATATTATAGGCCGTTTTACAGTGGTATATGAGCCAATATGTTTAAACATAAACAAATAACTGAGCTAACAATAGTGGCAGTTGAAAAATGGGAGATGGCAGTGACGGAGCTGATTGCCGAACATTTTACAGCTCTTGAACAGTCCCTATCGGAGATAATACTGCGCTATGTGATTACAGCTACGTTTCACATTAAGGGTAACGATTATGTTCTGGAGAAGGATTCCAGGGAGAAGATGGAATGCGAGTCTGCTAGGAAATATGTCCGAAACTCGAACCTCTTGGGGCACACAGTTACCCTGCAGACTTGTATTATACACACCAAGCTGTATCGGAAACCAAGGGAGGGAGCTGCATATATATCAAGGGAGCCCCCATGGAACTTAACTCTAAGGCTGAAAATTCGAGAGATACGGTCACTCTTATGATGTTTGCAGACCTGGATACTCTGACAGAGTATGAGGAAAACAATTCCCCACATCATTGGAGCATAGTTCATTTTGATGTGTCACCCATGCTAGCTTTACGTTTTGTCAGGAAAGAGACATCACTATTCTTTTATGTGTGGGACAAGGTGGATGAGAAGAGCCTTAACACATTGGCCACGTATGCTGCACGGTCTCTCCTGATGGTTTGTCAGGAAAGAGAATAACACCAGTTTTTCAACTCACAAACTTGGAATAGGTTGACTTTACTAACTCTACCGGCCATGAATAGAAGATCTTAGTATAGTTTAAGCTTTGGACTCTACATTCTTTATTCAATTTTCCATATGTTTTTATTACCACTATTTAGTTATGTAACAGTGTCTCCAGGTCCATATATATGTCTCTAATATTCCTGGTTACTGTTTTGATAATATATACTGTTTGTGGTCAGTCACTTAGCCCTAGGCTCTATAACTTTAGCCATAGTGAGTATACTAGATCCTGTTAATCAATTCCTATGCATTGCTAACGGCGTGCTGCTTGGTTGTGGGACCCATACTCAGTTAGTGTGACCTGTTACTGAATCGATGTCCATTAATAGCTGGTTTACAATAATTGCAAGTGACAGTATTTAACCATACTTCTGTGATCATGATATTCTGCTATATAGAAAGTTAACGTATATATGAAGTCTTATTTGAGCTGTTTAGTGAAAATATCACAGTATGTTTCTTCCCACTAGAATATAGTTGTGACACGCAGGACAGAGATTACATATCCTATCCTATGCTTGATAATCTGTAATAAGAATTTCCCCCATGGCTGTTTGAGATACTTCTTCAAATTTCTAAAGCAGCAGAACGGGGATTATAAAATATTTATCGGGTGATAAAATGTAGATTCCAATTTTCACCACTAGAGGGGAGTCAAGGACTAGTTTGAAGTTAGATCTACACCGCAGACTTCATTTAGCTATGTTTACTTATGAGTTGTATGTATTAAGCCAACTCTTTTTTTTTTAGATCATCTTTTTTTTTTATTAGATAAGTCTCCACAAGATATACATTAAACATAAGATCGCAAGACATCCATTATATATACATGTACATGCAGCAAACAATAACTAAAATTTTATACCATTTGCAAAAACATCTTAATCTTGTTGGAGTTTCTTTGATATAATAAAACAAAAACCGAAGAAAAGAAAGAAAAAAGAAAAAAGAGGGGGGAAAAAAAAAAATTCTTTCCAAGACCCCCTCCCGCCGTACCCGCGCCTAACACCCTTAACATCGTTGGCACTGTATTCCTACGCTAACCAGGAGGCCGGAAATTTATTCAATAGGACTAATTCTGCAAAGCTTATGGACAAGCGAAATGGATAAAGAATCTGTCTCTGCACCGGAAGAGAATAAGACTTAATAATTGGAAGCCATCCAATAAGAAAGTCCTCAATCCTCTTCTCTGAAGCATCTTGTAGATGAAATGATTAAAAAATAATTTGTTCTTGTATTTCTTTTTGGACTGTTGATAAGCTTGGTACTCTACTCGCCTTCCAATTCTTAAGGATAAGGTGGCGAACTGCAAGAATAATTGTATTAAATATACGAATCAAACGAGGAGAACTATTGTTAGCTGAGGGAAACAATAAAACTACATTTTGTAAGGTGATAGAGACATTTACATCATAGAGAGCACCAAGCCAGAAACAGATTTTAAGCCATAGTTGATTTAATTTGGGACACCACCAGAACATATGGAATAAATCCGCTCTAGACTTGGAGCACCGTGGACAGTTCCCTGAACTAGTAGGGAAAAACTTTTGAATTTTAGATGGATATAAGTAATAATTATTCAGCAACTTCACGTGTGACTCTTTCCAGCTCATAGATAATCTACATTGATTCAGCATCTTAAAACTCAGGATAATCCTGTCATTATCAGTTCCCGGAATAGATGGGCACAACCACTTACTTATCCCATCCAAATACTTTTCACTTTGCTTTGAAAGCATGATGTCATACATCAAAGAGATGGATGTGTTTCCCGACTTAAACTTTTGAATTAAACTTTTAATATCCGACCACGCTATCATATTCCCAGCCTGCCAATTCTGACTATATGTATAATGTCGTATCTGAAAATAGGCATACATATCTGATCTGGGCAACGCATAAGCTTGAAATATATATTCCGATGTATGCACCTGACAGTCTTCATCCATCACTTGTTTTACAAAAAGTAGACCTTTATCTGCCCAAGATTTAAATATCTTTTGATGGATACCCGGGGTAAATTGCGGATTACCCTGGATGGGGAGAAAATCTGAAAAGGTAGAATCTATACCTAAACAGCCACAGAACTTATACCACGCTAAAACAATGTTTTTAAATGACATCATTCTACAGATATTAGACGGAAGTTGTTTCGGTTTACAATGTAAGATGGCTTTTAATGAAAAAGGACGTATATAGAACGCCTCTTCCTGTCCTACTGCAATGAGATTAGTTTCAGTGATCCAGTCTAAAGCAAACTTTACCATGGCCACGATATTATATAGCTTAATATTGGGCAGAGCCAGGCCCCCCATATTTTTCTTCTGCATAAGCTTAGCTAAAGCTATTCTCGGTTTTTTATCTTTCCATATAAATTTGGAAAAATAGCTATAAAGCTTCTTTGTATCTAGATTAGATATGAAAATAGGTACATTTTGCACCATATATAAGAGTCGTGGGAAGATAATCATTTTTATTAAGTTTACCTTAGCAGAGATAGACAATGGATAAGATGCCCAGAGCTGAAGATCCAATTTAATTTTTTCAAATAAAGATGAATAATTTGCTGCGTACCCTAATTTCAGATTTCTATGTAATTCTAACCTTAAATATTTAACTACATTCACAACTTTAAATGGGATAATCCCCATATAGGGAAACCTTTCGCCCACATACATGAGTTCGCTTTTATCTAGATTAACTAGGTAGCCCAAGAATGAGCTAAATTCAGCAAGTATTTGTACAATTACTGGAATGGTTAGATGAACGTTATCCACAAATAGCAGGATGTCATCTGCATATAATAGTGACTTCAAACGATTAGCGCCAAGTGATATACCAGTTAGTATATCTCGGAATCGAATTGCCAAGGGTTCTATCGCTAGATTAAAAAGAAGGGGGGACAGCGGACAGCCCTGCCTAGTGCCACGTTGTAAAATAATCTCTTGTGACCGGATACCATTTATCAGCAAAAATGATCTAGGTTTTGAGTAAACTTTGCTAATATATTGAATAAAATTACCAGCAAATCCAAAATTAATTAACGATCGAAATAGATGCTCCCAGACGATGGAATCAAACGCCTTGACAGCGTCTAGAGTCAGAACTGCTGAATCGCGAGTTACCGAATTATTAATACTCTGCTCTGAGTTCCACGCATAATCAAGAAATGCAATTACCTTACGAATATTCTTAGATGAGCTTCTAGATGACATAAATCCTGTCTGATCTGGGTGAATTATATTCTGTAAACATCGGCCAAGCCGAGCTGCAATAATACCGGCCATTATTTTGTAATCAGTGTTAAGCACTGATATAGGCCTATAAGAAGCCGGATCCTCAGGGTTTTTTCCTTTTTTAAGTATGAGAGAAATGTTTGCCTCTACAAACCCTCCCGATATACTGTTATCGGACAGATAATAATTATTAAATAATTCCACTAAAAACGGAACTAATTCATCTTTAAGTGATTTATAAAATTCAGCTGGCAGCCCGTCTGGGCCAGCTGCTTTATTTAATTTAAGGCCATCAATTGCTTTACATATCTCCTCTTTATTTACAGGTTGATTTAGCGCTACCAATTCTTCCGTTTGAATCTTGGGGGTACTAACCTTCGACCAGAAAATATCTTGATTATGCTGGCTTACAGAAACCGACGCATACAGTTGCTGGTAATAGTTATGGAACACTTGGCTGATCTCTATTGATTTGAAGAAACGATTTTCCCTATTCTTGATAACTGCAATAAAGTTTTTTTTTTTCCTGTTCTTAACTAGACGCGCCAGGTTTTTTTTGGAACAACCATGGAAACTCTTATACTTTAAGCTAAGCCTCATCTCTTCTTCTTGAGATTTTTGCTTTAAGAACACGTCCCTTTCCTTTCTGGCCTCCAAATATGCATACCAGTTCATCGGAGAGGGATCAAGATTAACCTTGCTATAGGCCATCTTAACATTATTAGCTAATAGAAGTTCCTGCTCCTTCCTCTTTTTGGAGCATCTACTCATATAGGCAATAATCTCTCCACGCATTACTGCCTTAGCTGCCTCCCAATAAATCTCTAGTTTATTCTTGTAGTCAGAATTACATAACACATAGTCATTCCATATAGTTCTCATCCTGGATATAAACCTAGGACTAGTATATAAGAATCGGGGAAAAGAAAAAAATGGTACACTAACCCTGGTCTCTCCTACTCCTGTGAATGTCAACGAAATAATAGCGTGATCGGATACCATAAACTCACCAATCCCAGCACTAACTGGATATATCGATAATGATTCTGATATTAAAAAAAGATCAATCCTTGAGAATGTCCTATGAGCCTTTGACTCACACGTGAAAGCTCGTGTTTGTGGATTCTGTATTCGCCAAATATCAGTCAAGCTAAATTTGTTACAGAATTTTTTAAAATACTTCGCATTTCTCTTATATTCTGCAGTGTTCTTATTTGAGAAACGATCTAATTCTGGACATATCGTCATATTAAAATCTCCACATAAAATAAGATTTTCCCTTTGATATGGAAATATTTTGTTCTGGATCAGCTCCCAAAATTGAGATGAAAACTTATTAGGGGCATATATGTTACAAAAAATATATTTTACACTACTGATCATTACTTGAAGCAAAATATATCTAGCTGCGGGATCTATCTCTACGTTAATAATTTTGTATTCTAAATCTTTATGCAATAAAACTGCAACTCCTCGTTGTTTATGGGGGCCGGAGGAAGAGATTACTTTACCAACCCATTTTGTTCTAAGCTTAGCGGCTTCCGCCCCATCTAGGTGGGTTTCTTGTAGGAATACTAACCCTGGTTTTTCTTTAGCTAGTGTTTTAATAACTAGTTTACGTTTACTCGGGGAGGAGATCCCTCCCACGTTCCAAGATAGGACTTTAAATCCGACTTCCCTCATCCAGCCTTAAAGTATATATAGCCCTGAAAAAAGGTACGGGTGGGCAACAGCGGGGGGGGGAGGAAGAAAGAAAAAAAAAAAAAAAAAACGGACTTAAAAACGTAACTCTTAACACAGATTACAATAGCTCTCTCTAGAGACAGATTCCTGACTCTTTGTGAATTAATACACAACAAAAAACATAGATTAAACATATCTGTGCTAAAAATCAAATAATATTTGATAAGAAATAAAAAGAACAAACATATTATACAATTCTCATATAAGTGCGCTATCTTCCGCACCTTCATACTAGTTACTGTCTTTCTGGATTAGTTTAAATTTCTAGGCTTTTCATAAATTCTTGGATTTCTGAGACTTCGTTGAATATAAATTTAGATCCTTTATTTTCAACTATAATTTTGGCCGGATAGAATAAACTTGCTCTTATCCCTTTACCGATTAACTGTGAGCAAAAAGGTGCCATCATTCTTATCCGCGCAGATGTCTCGGCGGAGAAGTCTTGAAACAGCAAAATCTTGCTGTTCGCAAATCTCAGGGTATCAGCTTTTTTAAAAAGCTTCAGAATCTCCAGCTTATCCTGAAATTTGAGTACCTTAAAGACACACATCCTAGGTTTAACCGACCCTGAGGTAGAGTTTCTCTTAGGGCCGACTCTGTGCGCCCTTTCAATTGCTAAGGGGAGCACGTGAGCTGGAAAACCAATAGCCTGAGGGAGCATAATAGAAGTAAATTTAATGAGATTGTCAAACTCGAGAGATTCCGGTAAATCAATAATCCTTATGTTATTCCGCCTGGAGCGATCTTCGAGATCCTCCAGGCGCAATTGCATATTATTTAGTTTGACCTGCTGTGATTGGATTACATTTTCTTGAGTAGTCAGTCTGTCTTCGACTGAGGAGATTCTACTCTCCGCTTCCCCCATTCTTACAGAGAATAACTTGACCTCAGCAGACAGTGTCATCATCTCTGTAGAGATAGTTCCTAATTCTTTTTTAATTTCCTCAAATTGAGGGGAAAAAATAGCAGTGAGTTGCCCGATTAATACCTGGGTATCAATAAGAGCTGGTACACTGTCTGCTGACATATCTGGATTGGAGTCGCCCAATTTATTATTTCTTTTTTCCCTGGCTTTCACAGGCATTTTGGGCGAATTATTTTTACCAAGTGTTACAAATTTTTCCATGTAGTGAACTTCAAAAGAAAACCCGAATAAAAAAGACCCTCGTGTGAAGTGATCTGAAAAAAATAACTTCCTGTGCAAAAAAAAATGAAAACAACAAAAATAAAACTAATTTTAAATTTGTGATATATAAATGTGTATATATATATTTTTTTCCCTCTCTTCCCTTCCCTTCCTTCCCCCTCTCTTCTCTTTTTTCCTTCCCCTCTTTTTTTTTTTTTTTTTTTTTTGTGTTCTATGTGACTAGTACTTCATTATCTTCATGATAATGCCTTTACTCAAAAATGTGAGAATACGATCAGTGTATAGTGCTTAAGGCCAATGACCTATATATACATAGAAAAAAAAAGATTTAATTTAGACTCCAATCTTAGAACAACCTATTGATACCCACTCTTCTGTGATCAGACTCAGCAAATAGGAGTATTCAAAGCGATAACCAATAAGTACCCCTCACATGATCCTTTCTGCAAAAGTCTTAACTTAAGGAAATATATCTAGACATACAATTACATCAGCAGACTACTTGATATTACCACTATAGAAATGAAACAATCATCATAAACTTTGTCTCCCTTTTTTTTTTTTTTTTTTTTTCCAAACAATCCTGATCCCCTCGGTCTAGCAGAGACTTTTAGTCCAGCAATAGTGTCAATTAATGTCCGTCAGGGCTTAGCCTGTTTAGACCATGTCTCTGATTATGCTTAAATAAACAAAAAGCCCTGCTGGGCTATTGCACAACCTCAGCTTTATCAGCAAGCCAAGTTTTACATTTTAATGGGAAGTCCTCCAGTATCCCCTACACGGTATAGAAATGTCACTGAGTCACTTCAAACTGATTTTCCAGTCACCCACCTCCTTCAGGGGGTCGGAGACATATCAAGATCACCAGGACACGAGTGGTTCAAGAGACAGTTAGTGCCACAAACAATCAATATGGAATAAGCAATGAACCACCAATATGCTACCTCCTCTGGACCGGGAAGCGACGGCTGGAATACCCTTGTTCGGCAGCACTATTCCTGAAAGATCTGTGCCGTCACCTTAACTGACCATAGCAAACTTGGGCCTGCTGCTACCATCGGCACCTTGACTCTACTGCCCCAGGGGAGCGCGATTTCCGGATCCCTCCGCGTAGTCACCACTCTCGCTTCCTCAGCGCATCTGTAATCCAGCGACAGGAGGATCCGCGTCTTCCGATGACGCTACTACTCCGAGGCAACACCTCCACCACTCCGACCATCCACCTTTTGCGGATCTTGAGCTCCTCCTCACCTCAGATGGAGCTCCGGCCACAGGAGCAAACAGGGAGTCTAGTAAGTGATTTTTTTAGCCTCAATGTACGATATCAGCAACATCTTAATATCTGGTTGTTAACTTTTTCTTCTTGAATAATTGCTCAGCAGCGGTCATGCCCGCAGGTAAATACAGCCTTATAGGTTTCCTTTCCAGCTGGCGTTATTATGCCCAGCTACTGGCCCCCATAGTCCGACAGAAATGGGGCAATGAATGAAGGCTTGGATTACTTTCGCCGGCTACACGCCGACATGGAGCAGCATGAACTTTAGCTCCGCCTTCTCACCGGACTAAGCCAACTCTTATTCCCTAGGTTTGTCAGACATTTCATATATGTGTCTGAAATATTTCTGTATATATGCTAGAGATTAGAGAATGGCATATAGTCCTATTGGGATTAGATATGTGAACCAAATATTATCGTATTTCTCTGGGAGTTAGCTTTAATTCTTTTAACTTTATTGAGTCAATTGGTTGATATCTGTCAGATATATAGGTTGCTGTGTTTTTAATCTGAGATTAGCAAATTAAGAAAGATTTCTTTCATGTAATTGGCAAGAGTCCATGAGCTAGTGACATATGGGATATACAATCCTACCAGGAGGGGCAAAAATTCCCAAACCTCAAAATGCCTATAAATACACTCCCCACCACACCCACAATTCAGTTTTACAAACTTTGCCTCCTATGGAGGTGGTGAAGTAAGTTTGTGCTAAGATTTCTACGTTGATATGCGCTTCTCAGCATTGTTGAAGCCCGATTCCTCTCAGAGTACAGCGAATGTCAGAGGGACGTGAAGGGAGTATCACTTATTGAATACGATGATTTGCCTAACGGGGATCTATTTCATGGGTTCTCTGTTATCGGTCGTAGAGATTCATCTCCTACCTCCCTTTTCAGATCGACGGTATACTCTCAATTTACCTTTACCTCTACTAATAACTGTTTTAGTACTGGTTTGGCTATCTGCTATATGTGGATGGGTGTCTTTTGGTAAGTATGTTTTTTATTACTTAAGACACTCTCAGCTTTGGTTTGGCACTTTATGCATTTTTATAAAGTTCTAAATATATGTATTGTACTTTTATTTGCCATGAGTCAGGTTCATGTATTTCCTTCAGCAGACTGTCAGTTTCATATTTGGGGAATTTAAACATTTTAAGAAATGTATTTCTTACCTGGGGTTTTAGTCTTTTTTTCAATTGACTACTTCTTGCTATTGCGGGTATTAGGCCCGCGGGTGCATCAAATGCTAAACTTTATTGCGGAAAAATTTTTGTCGCAGAAAAATACGTTTATGACGCAACTTCGTCATTTCTGGCGTCATATGTGACGCCGAGACCTTTCACACAGCGGCGTCATTAGTGAAGCAAGTGTGTAATTTCCGGTTATTTTTTGCGCCAAAAAAGAGTTTACATTACGTTTTACGAATTTTTTTCATTATTTCAATACCCCATTGATGTTTGCCTCTTGCTTTTTTCTCTATCAGAGGCCTATGCTTTTGCATTTTTTCCCATTCCTGAAACGGTCATATAAGGAAATAGATAATTCTGCTTTATATGTTGTATTTTCTCTTACATTTTGCAAGATGCCCCAATCTGATCCTGCCTCAGAAGTTTCTGCTGGAACATTGCTGCCTGACATTGGTTCTACCAAAGTGCATTTGTTGTAAAAGTGTAGAAATTATTCCACCAAATGTCATTTGTAATAGTTGTCATGATAAACTTTTACATGCAGATAGTGTTTCCATCAGTAATAGTACATTGCCAGTTGCAGTTCCTTCAACTTCTAATGTACTTGATATACCTATGAATTTTAAAGAATTTGTTTCTGATTCTATTATGAAGGCTTTGTCTGCATTTCCACCTTCTAATAAACGTAAAAGGTCTTTTAAAACTTCTCATTTAGCTGATGAAATTTCAAATGACCAACAACATAATAATTTATCCTCTTCTGATGAGGATCTATCTGATTCAGAAGATCCTTCCTCAGACATTGACACTGACCAATCTACTTATTTATTTAAAATTGAGTATATGCGTTCTTTATTAAAAGAAGTGTTAATTACTTTGGATATTGAGGTAACCAGTCCTATTGACGTTCAGTCTAATAAACGTTTAAATGCTGTTTTTAAACCTCCTGTGGTTTCCCCAGGGGTTTTTCCTATTCCTGAGGCTATTTCTGATATGATTTCTAGGGAATGGAATAAGCCAGGTACTTCTTTTATTCCTTCTTCAAGGTTTAAAAAATTGTATCCTTTACCAGCAAAATCTATAGAGTTTTGGGAAAAAATCCCCAAAGTTGATGGGGCTATTTCTACTCTTGCTAAACGTACCACTATTCCTATGGAAGATAGTACTTCCTTTAAGGATCCTTTAGATAGGAAGCTTGAATCCTATCTAAAGAAGGCCTATTTATATTCAGGTCATCTTCTCAGACCTGCTATTTCTTTTTGCTGATGTTGCGGCTGCCTCAACTTTTTGGTTGGAGTATTTAGCGCAACGAGAATTGGATCCTGACATATCTAGCATTACTCGCTTACTGCAACATGCTAATAATTTTATTTGTGATATTATCAAAATTGATGTTAGATCCATGTCTTTAGCTGTATTAGCTAAAAGAGCTTTGTGGCTTAAATCTTGGACTGCTGATATGACATCTAAATCTAGATTACTATCTCTTTCTTTCCAAGGTAATAATTTATTTGGTTCTCAGTTGGATTCTATTATTTCAACTATCACTGGAGGAAAAGGAGTTTTTTTGCCTCAGGATAAAAAAACCTAAGGGTAAATCTAAGGCGTCTAACCGTTTTCGTTTCTTTCGTCAGAATAAGGAACAAAAACTCAATCCTCCTCCCAAGGAATCTTCTTCCAGTTGGAAGCCTTCCTCAAATTGGAATAAATACAAGCCATTTAGGAAACCAAAGTCTGCCCCTAAGTCCGCATGAAGGTGCGGCCCTCATTCCAGCTCAGCTGGTAGGGGGCAGATTAAGGTTTTTCAAGGTTTTTTGGATAAAATCTGTCCAAAATCATTGGATTCAGAGCATTGTCTCTCAAGGGTATCGAATAGGATTCAAAGTAAGACCGCCTGTGAGAAGATTTTTTCTCTCACGCATTGTCAAAGCTAACAGCTTTATGCTGATGCTAGCATTTGTTTTAACTTTGGATATCTATAAAGGTTTGTGTTACACATGATTTATGACAGTCTGCTAAGGAGTAGACCAACTCATAAACACTTGAGTTAATCTTGCCTTGTAAAATAACCCCTGAAATATATGGTTTATTACAGGGCTATGGCTTAGGCAAAGGATATGCAGGAGAGTGAGAATTAGAACAGTTATTCAGAGTATGCTTTGTGATCAGGATCACAGGAGGTTAAATGAATAGCACAAATAGAATGGATAAAGTCTTTGATATATATATGTTTCTGATTAAGTATATCAAGCATATGACGAAATCGTATTCACAATACACAGCAAGTTCACAGGTTCAGAGTACGTTCATAAGGTAAAACGGATAGTCTTTCACTGAGCAATTATAGTAGCTTAAACAGGTTGGTACATTTAATAAATGAAGAGCTTTACATACGGAACCTGTTTGAAGGAGTCATAGGAAACAGGAGGGTTGAGGTGGCAGCAGAATCTGCGAGTAGGCTGCGCGGTGAATGTGAGAGCCGCTTCTGTTGCCTGTTTGTGCTGCGGTAGTGAGACACTGAGGGCGTGCAGCGCAGGTGAGTATGAGCGTGATGAGCTCAGGAGCAGGGTTGCTAGGAGACACAGACTTGTTGTAGTGCGGTCATCCGCTGTGCAGTCGGACGGTGTGAGAGCCTGCTGCTGAGGTAACCTCCGATAACAGGAGGAGTTGTGTAACTTCTGTAGAACTGCAGAGAATCTGTAGGAATACAAGGAATTGGTTAGAGCTGTCTTACTTCAGAAATTGTCTTCAATAAACCAGCAATGTATGCTGGGAACCCTCAGAGTTTATAGGAAGTGGAAAGTTTAATTGAAAGAAAAGGTGGTCTGGAAGTATTAGACAGGCTGCTAAAGGTGGAATGGAGATATACATGACATATCCCCCCCCCCCAAGGGGACCCCAAGGGGTCTTCAAGGTGCAGGCCGATCTGGAAGTCTTCTATGAAAAAGGGACACCAAACGAGGTGCGGAGAGATTGGTGGCAGGTTCCCAGGAATCCTCAGAGGAGTCAAAGCCTGCCCAATGGACAAGGTATTGGAGCTGTCCACGGCACCACCTAGAGTCAATGACTGAATGCACCTCGTATTCAGGATCCGGAGTCGGGGTAGCTGAAGGAGAAGGAGGCAGAGGTCGTGAAGCATCACAGGGTTTAATGAGAGAGACATGGAATGTCGGGTGGATCCGATAGTTCGAAGGTAATTGTAGAGTAACAGTGAGAGGATTGCGTATGGCAATGATAGGGAAAGGTCCTACATAAAGTTTATTAAATTTCCTACAGGGGGTAGGTATTCTCAAGTTTCTGGTAGCTAACCAAGTCTCCAACCTTATAGTTTGGGTGAGGTCTATGACGTAGGTCATAGTAGCGTTTCTGGGTGGCTTGAGCTTGTTGAATGTTATCCCTGATGACTGAAAAGGTCTGTTTGATTGAGTTGACAAGGAGTGTCCGTAAGAGGCAGAGGATGGAAACGAGGATGGAGTCCAGAGGTAACAAAGAAGGGAGAATATCCAGTGGATGAGTTAGTTGTGTTATTGTAGGCGAATTCTGCTTGCGGCAGAAAAGATAGCCAGGAGTCATGTTTGTTGGAGCAGAAGCATCGTAAATACTGCTACAACCATTGATTGGTTCTCTCACAGAGACCGTTCGTCTGTGGATGATATGAGGTGGTCAGATGTTGTTGCATATTAAGAGAGCAGCATAGATTTCTCCAGAATTTGGAAGTGAATTGGGACCCCCTATCACTAAGAACTGATGATGGGAGACCATGCAAACGAACTACTTCCCTGATGAATAATTCTGCAGTCTTTTGGGCTGTTGGGAGTGACTCTGTGGGGATGAAGTGGGCCATTCTAGAAAATAGATCCACTACCACGAAGATGGCAGTCATCCCTCCTGATTTCGGAAGGTCAACTATGAAATCCATAGATACACTGGTCCAAGGGAGCTCAGGCACTGGTAAGTTTTGAAGCAAGCCTACTGGCAATTGATGTGCGGGTTTACATGTCTGACATGTAGGACAAGACTTTACGTATTTGACTACCGACTGTCTCATAGTAGGCCACCAAAAATATCTCTGTAGGAGGTCAAGAGTTTTATGAATGCCTAAGTGTCCAGCCAAAGATGAATCATGAGATAATGATAAGACTTTGTCGCGAAGAGTTGGTGGTACATAAAACCTGGATCGGTTGCAGAGGATTCCATTATCATCTGGTATAAGGGGTAAGAGGTTTTTGTAGTATCCAATTGTTGTTGAGACTTTAGTTCTGCTAGGTCTTTGGAGATGAGGCCTACTATGCAAGACTTGGGGACAATTGTCGAGAAAGAAGAAACTACCTGGGGTCTGACATCCTTACGAGAGAGGGCATCAGCCTTCCCATTCCTGGATCCTGGGCGATACGTGATCGTATACCTGAAACGAGAAAAATAGAGGCTCCAGCGGAGCTGTCGGGCAGAGAGAGTGCGGTTAGTCTGAAGATACTGGAGGTTTTTATGATCTGTATAGATCACTATTGGTTGTTCTGCTCCCTCCAGTAAGTGTCTCCACTGGTCAAATGATGATTTGATTGCCAACAGCTCTTTTTCTCCTACTGGATAGTTTAATTCTGCAGGAGTTAATAATCTGGAGTAATAACAGACAGGATGCAATGAGTCTTTGGGAGAGGTTCTCTGAGAAAGAACCGAGCCAATGGCGTATTCTGAAGCGTCTACTTCAAGAACGAATTGGGCCTTACAGTTGGGTAATTGCAGAACTGGTGATGAGACAAATAAGTGTTTTAGCAAGTCAAAGGCCTTTTGTGCTTGTGGAGTCCATATAAAGGATGTTGTGGACTTAGTTAGGTTTGTGAGTGGTTTGGTGAGTGCTGCAAAATTCTGGATGAAACGTCTGTAGAAGTTTGCAAAGCCTAAGAACCGTTGGATATCTTTTACCGTAGACGGTCTTGGCCAGGATGTGATGGCTGAGATTTTACTGTCTTCCATCATTATGTTGCTCTTGCTAATGCGATATCCCAGGAATGACACCTCACTGACATGGAAGAGACACTTTTCAAGTTTAACAGAGTTTGTGTGTCTGTAACCTAGATAAAACAAGCCTAACGTGTGTGACATGTTCTGAGAATGTAGATGAGCAAATCAGGATGTCGTCAAGATAGACCACCAGGAAAGTGTCAAGGATGTCCCTAAAGATGTCGTTAATGAAGTTCTGAAATGTTGCCGGAGCGTTGCATAGACCAAATGGCATAACAGTATACTCAAAAAGACCATACCTGGTCCTAAATGCAGTCAGCCACTCGTCTTCGGCCCTTATTCTAACAAGGTTATAGGCGCCTCTAAGATCCAATTTTGTGAATATAGTTGCGCCTGTTAGCCTCTCAATCAGTTCTGGAATGAGAGGCAGGGGGTACCTGTTCTTTATGGTACGCTTATTCAACTCCCGATAATCTATTATCGGGCGAAGGGTCCCGTCCTTGTTTTTAACAAAGAAAATGCCGGCACCTGCAGGAGAAGTGGAGGGCCGGATAAAGCCTTTTTTCAAATTTTCAGTTATGTAGGACTTAAGGTGAAGTAGTTCGGGTCTGGATAGGGGGTAGATATGGCCATAAGGGATGGTTGCTCCGGGAAGCAGGTCTATGGGGCAATCGTAGGCCCTATGAGGAGGTAAAGACTCGGCCTCAGTCTTATTGAAGACCTCAGAAAAATCAAGGTATTGAGTGGGAACTGTAGGAGAAGATGTGGTTAGTAAATGAGAGTTAGGAAAACAGGTGGTTGTACAGTAGGGAGAAGAGAAATCAAGTGTGAGGGTATCCCACTGAACCAGAGGTTGGTGTTGTTTAAGCCAAGATATACCCAGGACAACAGGATAAATGGGGGAAGAGATGATATCAAAAGTGATGGTCTCAGAATGACCAGAGGAGGAGGTAACAAGTAGAGGGATGGTTTGTTGTGAGACAGGACCTGAAGGTAAGTGTGTTCCATCAATAACTTTCAGATGCAAAGGTGTGCTTTTAAACAAAAAAGGTATTTTATTAACTGTTACAGAAGCATTAGTTATTTTGTTGTGAAGAGCTTATTTCCCAGCAGCAATGCCTGAACCAGCAAGCCAGCGCCTAAGAAGGGCTCCAAGAAAACCGTAACAAGTATCATTTCATAAAGAGTTAACTCTTTTTTTTCAGCTTTTAGAAACTATTGCCTAAATACACATTTGCTGGCCTCAGCTCTAAGTTTAGGGATAACCAATCCCATTGTCTAATCACCTCTGGAGCCAGACTACTAACTGATAAGATGAACTTGTAAACTTGTTATCTTAAGTACTGTAATCCTATTGTGGCCTGTCAAAGGACAGTGCTCTCTATCTAAATGTGTGATGGGGGATTTTGTGCTTCCCCCCCTCTTCCCCTGGGAGTGCCCTGTGTGCATGTAACCTTAATAAAAAGCAGGCTGGGCATCCCAGTCCTGAGTTCTTGTTTGACCCTCAATCGCAGCGTTGACTCGTTTTTGTGGGCAGAAGGGTATCCTAGCTGTACTGCAGCTAAGGGAGATTATTCTATATTTGCGAGACTCATATAGAATACTATGGAAAGCAGCTTCTCCCCTCTTTAGCAATAGGGATCCAGGCTACTAAGCGGTCCATCTCTCAGCGAGACTAAGGGTAACCGTAACATTAACTTCAACTAAAGAAATATCAATAAAGTTGGCGCAAGCACCGGTGTCGATCATGGCGTTACAATTTATCCGATGTCGATCCCACTGCAAAAGTAAGGGGATAGTAAGATATGCAGTGGTTGTATATTTAGTATGCAGACAGTGATGTGGTGTGTGTACTTTACCTAATTTTTGTCTCAGAAGTAGGGGGCATTCTTTAACAGCATGGTCAGTCCCTGCGCAGTACATACAGAGGTTTAATGCACGGCGTCTAGCCTTTTCTTGAGCAGAGATGGGTCCTCTTAGGAAACTGATATCCATTGGTTGTTCAGCCGGTGGAGTGGTGCTGGGAGGAGTTGGTAACAGTCTGCGGACTGGAGTGGTGGTAGGATTTCTCTCGTCTCCTCTCCCTGAGTCTTCGGTCAATGGTTATCGTTAGAGTATACAACTCTTCTAGGCGATCGGGTATGCCAATCCTGGCGAGTTCATCTTTGATCTCTTCGGCGAGACCTAGGCGATATTGGTTCTTCAAGGAAACCTCATTCCAGAGGGAATCTCTTGCCCAGATTTTGAAGCGGGTGATATAGTCTTCAACTGGTGTTTTATGCTGTTTCAGGTTTCTAAGTTTACCTTCTGCCGTGACCTGTCGGTAGGGGTCATCATATAGTGTAGAGAGGGCCTTGAGGAAGGCATCTAAAGAATTGAGTATAGGGTCCTGAGTCTCGTAGAAAGAGTCAGCCCAGGCCCTGGGTTCACCCCTTAAATAGGACACAATGGTGAGCACCTTGGTGCGGTCAGTTGTATAGGTCCTAGGGCGTAGGTCAAACAACAAAAGACAAGCGTTCCTGAACTGTCTGAAGGAGGAGCGGTCACCAGAAAATTTCTCTGGGTAAGAGACCTGGGGTTCAGTATGATGGTCGTTCCCTGTGTTTCTGTTGGAGAGAACTTCTCTTAAACAGGCTTTGAGGCTCTGGTTTTCAACCTGTAGCTCTCTGAATGCTTGAGTGAGATTGTCAAGCCGTTGATTAAGGCTGTGTAGTTGGGGAGTCACATCAGACTGCTCCATCTCACTTTTTTATAAGGCTGGTTTATTATGTCAAAGCTAACAGCTTTATGCTGATGCTAGCATTTGTTTTAACTTTGGATATCTATAAAGGTTTGTGTTACACATGATTTATGACAGTCTGCTAAGGAGTAGACCAACTCATAAACACTTGAGTTAATCTTGCCTTGTAAAATAACCCCTGAAATATATGGTTTATTACAGGGCTATGGCTTAGGCAAAGGATATGCAGGAGAGTGAGAATTAGAACAGTTATTCAGAGTATGCTTTGTGATCAGGATCACAGGAGGTTAAATGAATAGCACAAATAGAATGGATAAAGTCTTTGATATATATATGTTTCTGATTAAGTATATCAAGCATATGACGAAATCGTATTCACAATACACAGCAAGTTCACAGGTTCAGAGTACGTTCATAAGGTAAAACGGATAGTCTTTCACTGAGCAATTATAGTAGCTTAAACAGGTTGGTACATTTAATAAATGAAGAGCTTTACATACGGAACCTGTTTGAAGGAGTCATAGGAAACAGGAGGGTTGAGGTGGCAGCAGAATCTGCGAGTAGGCTGCGCGGTGAATGTGAGAGCCGCTTCTGTTGCCTGTTTGTGCTGCGGTAGTGAGACACTGAGGGCGTGCAGCGCAGGTGAGTATGAGCGTGATGAGCTCAGGAGCAGGGTTGCTAGGAGACACAGACTTGTTGTAGTGCAGTCATCCGCTGTGCAGTCGGACGGTGTGAGAGCCTGCTGCTGAGGTAACCTCCGATAACAGGAGGAGTTGTGTAACTTCTGTAGAACTGCAGAGAATCTGTAGGAATACAAGGAATTGGTTAGAGCTGTCTTACTTCAGAAATTGTCTTCAATAAACCAGCAATGTATGCTGGGAACCCTCAGAGTTTATAGGAAGTGGAAAGTTTAATTGAAAGAAAAGGTGGTCTGGAAGTATTAGACAGGCTGCTAAAGGTGGAATGGAGATATACATGACACGCATCCCTGTAAATCCAGTAAAAGCTCAGGCTTTTCTGAAGTGTGTTTCAGACCTGGAGTCTTCAGGGGTAATCATGCCAGTTCCTCCTCAGGAACAAGGTTTGGGGTTTTATTCAAACCTATTCATTGTACCAAAGAAAGAAAATTTGTTCAGACCAGTTCTAGATCTGAAAATTTTGAATCGTTATGTAAGAGTACCAACTTTCAAGATGGTGACTACAAGGACTATTCTGCCTTTTGTTCAGCAAGGACATTATATGTCCACAATAGACTTGCAGGATGCATACCTTCATATTCCGATTCATCCAGAACACTATCAGTTTCTGAGATTCTCTTTTCTAGACAAGCATTACCAATTTTTTGCTCTTCCATTTGGCCTAGCAACAGCTCCAATAATCTTTTCAAAAGTTCTGGGTGCCCTACTATCTGTAATCAGAGAACAGGGTATTGCGGTATTTCCTTATTTGGACGATATCTTGGTACTAGCTCAGTCTTTACATACTGCAGAATCTCACACGAATCAACTAGTGTTGTTTCTTCGGAAACATGGTTGGAGGATAAATTTACCAAAAAGTTTCTTGATTCCTCAGACAAGGGTCACCTTTTTAGGTTTCCAGATAGATTCAGTGTCCATGACTCTGTCTCTAACAGACAAGAGACGTTTAAAATTGGTCGCAGCATGCCGGCACCTTCAGTCTCAGTCATTCCCTTCAATGGCTATGTGCATGGAAGTTTTAGATCTCATGACTGCAGCATCGGATGCTATCCCCTTTGCTCGTTTTCACATGAGACCTCTACAGCTTTGCATGCTGAATCAATGGTGCAGGGATTATACAAATATATCACAAATAATATCCTTGAATCCCAATGTACGACACTCTCTGACATGGTGGATAGATCACCATCGTTTGGTTCAAGTGGCCTCTTTTGTTCGGCCAACCTGGACTGTGATCTCAACAGATGCGTGTCTTTCAGGTTGGGGAGCTGTTTGGGGATCTCTGACAGCACAAGGGGTTTGGAAATCTCAAGAGGCGAGATTACCAATAAATATTTTAGAACTCCGTGCAATTCTCAGGGCTCTTCAGTTTTGGCCTCTGCTAAAGAGAGAACCATTCATTTGTTTTCAGACAGACAATATCACAACTGTGGCTTATGTCAATCATCAGGGTGGGACTCACAGTCCCCAAGCTATGAAAGAAGTATCTCGGATACTTGCTTGGGCGGAATCCAGCTCCTGTCTAATCTCTGCGGTGCATATCCCAGGTGTAGACAATTGGGAGGAGGATTATCTCAGCCGCCAGACTTTACATCTAGGGGAGTGGTCTCTCCATCCAGATGTGTTTTCTCAGATTGTTCAGATGTGGGGTCTTCCAGAGATAGATCTCATGGCCTCTCATCTAAACAAGAAACTTCCCAGATACCTGTCCAGGTCCAGGGATGTTCAGGCGGAAGCAGTGGATGCACTGACACTTCCTTGGTGTTATCATCCAATTTACATCTTCCCGCCTCTAGTTCTCCTTCCAAGAGGGATCTCCAAAATCATCATGGAACAGTCTTTTGTGTTGCTAGTGGCTCCAGCATGGCCACACAGGTTTTGGTATGCGGATCTGGTGAGGATGTCCAGTTGCCCACCTTGGCCACTTCCGTTACGGCTGGACCTACTATCTCAAGGTCCGTTTTTCCATCAGGATCTCAAATCATTAAATTTGAAGGTGTGGAAATTGAACGCTTAGTTCTAAGTCATAGAGGTTTCTCTGACTCAGTGATTAATACTATGTTACAAGCTCGTAAATCTGTCTCTAGAAAGATTTATTATAGAGTTTGGAAGACTTACATTTCATGGTGTTCTTCTCATAAATTCTCCTGGCATTCTTTTAGAATTCCTAGAATTTTACAGTTCCTTCAGGATGGTTTGGATAAGGGTTTGTCTGCAAGTTCCTTGAAAGGACAAATCTCCGCTCTTTCTGTTTTATTTCACAGAAAGATTGCTATACTTCATGATATTCACTGTTTTGTACAGGCTTTTGTTCATATTAAGCCTGTCATTAAATCAATTTCT
Organism: Bombina bombina; assembly: GCF_027579735.1. Classification (NCBI taxonomy): domain Eukaryota; kingdom Metazoa; phylum Chordata; class Amphibia; order Anura; family Bombinatoridae; genus Bombina; species Bombina bombina. The sequence continues at coordinate 46,685,634 of NC_069502.1, read as the reverse complement.
CCTCCTTGGAGTCTTAATTTGGTTCTGAAGGCGTTACAGGCTCCTCCATTTGAGCCTATGCATTCTTTGGACATTAAACTACTTTCCTGGAAAGTGTTGTTCCTTTTGGCTATCTCTTCTGCTAGAAGAGTTTCTGAGCTATCTGCTCTTTCTTGTGAGTTTCCTTTTCTGATTTTTCATCAGGATAAGGCAGTTTTGCGGACTTCTTTTCAATTTTTACCTAAGGTTGTGAATTCTAAGAACATTAGTAGAGAAATTGTTGTCCCTTCCTTATGTCCTAATCCTAAGAATTCTTTGGAGAGATCCTTACATTCTTTGGATGTGGTAAGAGCTTTGAAATATTATGTGGAAGCTACTAAAGATTTTCGGAAGACTTCCAGTCTATTTGTTTTATTTTCTGGTCCTAGGAAAGGTCAGAAGGCTTCTGCTAGTTCCTTGGCTTCTTGGTTGAAACTTTTGATTCATCAAGCTTATTTGGAGTCGGGTCAGGCTCCGCCTCAAAGAATTACAGCTCATTCTACTAGATCAGTTTCCACTTCGTGGGCTTTTAAGAATGAAGCTTCAGTTGATCAGATTTGCAAAGCGGCGACTTGGTTCTCTTTGCATACATTTACTAAATTCTACCGTTTTGATGTATTTGCTTCTTCGGAAGCAGTTTTTGGTAGAAAAGTTCTTCAGGCAGCTGTTTCAGTTTGATTCTTCTGCTTTTGATTTAAGTTTTTTTCTTTCAAGATGAAATAAACTTATTTTTGTTTTGGGTTGTGGATTAATTTTTTCAGCGGAATATGGCTGTTTTTATTTTAATTCCCTCCCTCTCTAGTGACTCTTGAGTATTGATATCCCATATGTCACTAGCTCATGGATTCTTGCCAATTACATGAAAGAAAACATAATTTATGTAAGAACTTACCTGATAAATTCATTTCTTTCATATTGGCAAGAGTCCATGAGGCCCACGCTTTTTATGGTGGTTATGATTTTTTTGTATAAAGCACAATTATTTCCAAATTTCCTTTGTTGATGCTTTCTACTCCTTTCTTTATCACCCCACTGCTTGGCTATTCGTTAAACTGAATTGTGGGTGTGGTGAGGGGTGTATTTATAGGCATTTTGAGGTTTGGGAAACTTTGCCCCTCCTGGTAGGATTGTATATCCCATACGTCACTAGCTCATGGACTCTTGCCAATATGAAAGAAATTAATTTATAAGGTAAGTTCTTACATAAATTATGTTATCAGTTGTTGAAATATGATATTTACTGATTAATTATGAAAGATTACACTTCATAATGTAATATTTGATATTAGCAATGCTCTATAGAGTTGGTCTCCTAAGCTCCATTTTTTAAATCTCTAGATAGAACTCATTTTTATTTCCTATATCTTAGAAACGCTCAAACTGGCAGCTTGTGATGGAATTGCACTTAATGGCATTCAGAGTATATATATAATGCCTATTATAATTGCTACAATGACAACAGGCGATATAGTATTTATATAGTGAGATTTCCTTTGAATATTCGTGGTGGTATGACTTTGACAAATAAGGGATTCTCTCTTTATAATCTTTGGCTTGCTACACATTTAGTAATGACAATTACAGCTATGCATATATATGTGTGTGTGTGTGTTATATATATATATATATATGTGTGTATGTGTATATATATATATACACACCGAATTAACTGCCACTATAAATATTTATGCATTATTTTCAATGAACAGAGTTTGTTATATAACTGTTGTATGTGCTAAGAGATATATTTCAAAGGACCCACTCCCATTGGAAGTTACAACTATAAACCCTGGGATATTGGGCTCATCACCCCATTGGTTATACTAATAGGCTCCCTGACCTCTTGCAACCCCATATGTATTTAAGCTGAACCACGATAGCTCTCCACTAGTTTATATTGTTTTGTTTTACTCCTATCTAACATGATATACATATACCATATTTGTTTTATGTAACATAGTTGAATATAAAGAAAAGAAAAAATGAGATTAACCATTTGAGATCCAAAAGTGGTCTCATATTGTTCATGGATGCCCCCTGTACCATCACGTTTCCATTAGACCTAGGAGGCCCAAGAGTGGCCTCAGCAGCTAATTAGAGGGCATAAAGTATGCGAGGTAAGCGCTATGTTCATTAATATTGTTGAATTTGACCATATAAATGTTCTTTGTCAATTGTGTTTTGATTATACAAGCCATATATCTGAAAACTGTTTGTAATTTTTCTGTACAGATTCTATGGCTATGTAATGTTTGCTTGTTCTGTTTTAAATCTCAATAAAAATTATAAAAATATATATATATATATATTCAAAACATTTGAAAAAACATCTAAAAAACATAAAAAACACATAAACATTTAAAAAACATACTGAAAGCTATATAAAATATAATAATAATTCTCATTAAAAGGTGTGTCATATTCAAAACTCATATTGATAACCTCATATTTAAATTTAAAAACCTCATATAGAGTTACTCAATTGGCGTCACTGGGGGGGGGGGGCGGGCCGCACCCGGGTGACACCCTCCAGGGGGTGACACCAAAAAAAAAAAATTTTTTTTTTTTTAATTTTAGTTAAATTCAAAGAAATACAATGTTGAGATGCATAGATTTTTTTTATTAGAGGGGCTGGCATTTGTGAACATTGGTGGCACTGGGGAAGTTGTAGACACACAATTTTTTTGCCCCTTGAGCCAGTGCTGCAATTTCAACAAATAGTTTTCCCGGCTGCTTTTGCTTGTTTGTACTTTGCTTCTCCCCTGCCCAATTTCGCTATGAATGTTGTGGGCATGCCGTGGGGTTTGCAAAGTTGCGCTGCTAGCCTAAACCTGCCTGCCTATCTGTGCTCACTGCTCAGTGACATGTGGAGCAGTGGAGTCACTCACTGCTGTGCTGTCTCTCTAAACGGGAACTGGCAAATCATGAGGGGATGCCTGACACCTGACCGCATGACTGTTTGACACTGTCTTTAAAGTGAAGGAGCCACGTATGATGCCTACCAGACCATTACGGTTACGGTACACTAAGTGCACACGGCCCAGGGCTGTGCACTGACAGGCTTGGAACAGAGTCAGAGAGCAGAATTTTCATAGTTTGCGCCTAAACCTTTTCTTTAGTGATTTATTTTTAGAGTGCTCTGTTTATCTTTCATTTGATGCTCTGCTGAGCCAGGGAGCAGCTCTAGGCATGCGCTTTATAATTAATGCAGTGCAGTTTACATATTTTGTAAGTGTTTGTCTGAGTTTTTGTGTGTGTGTGTGTGTCTCAGTGTTTTAGTGTGTGTGTTTTTGTGTGTGTGTCTGAGTGTGTTTCCGAGTGTTTGTGTGTGCATCTGAGTATGTTTTTAAGTGTGTCTGAGTGTTTGTATGTGTGTTTGCCTGTGTTTTTGTGTGTGTCTGCTTTCTGGGGGGGGGGGTGACACCATAACTTACCGCACCGGGTGACACCAACCCTAGTGACGCCACTGACTCAATATACAGATCCTCATCAAAAAACCCTTCCATATTAAAAGCCCATCCCATATTAAAAACCTCATCAAGCTGAATGTGTTAGACTGAACAGAAAACTATAACTACATATGGGGATAAATGCTCCTTCACCTAGATCATAAAGGCTTGTAGGTCCAAATCTATATTGAGACCCTTAGGTGTTAAGCTCTCTAACTCCTGGATCCATTTAGTTTCCTTTTGTCTTAAAATAGTTAACCTTTGGTGTGGGTTAGTACCTAATGGGACAATCTCCAGGATACTGATTTGAAGGCTACTAGGATCCTGTCGGTGATATAGCCTGAAGTGTTCAGAAACGCTATGCATCTTCAAGCCTATCTCTATATTATTATGCTCGTAGCATCTCCTTTTTATTTACCTTTTTGTTCTCCGATGTAAATTTTCCCACGATCGCAGGTTAAACCATAGACTACAAATGTGGAATGACAATTGCCTCTGGCTTTAATGGACACTCGTTTAGCGTTATTCCAATTCATGATAAAGTCAGCTGTGGGCACACATACAGCAATTGACCCGTCCACATTTGAAGGTCCCTGATTTGCCTGTGACCCATTGATCAAGGGTCCCCGACCTGTTTGTGTTAACCTTAGGTGGTCCCTTTAATTTAGATGGAGCCAATATATTTTTCAAATTCCTATTTCTATTAAAAACAATATTGGGTTTTTCTTCAATAATGGGTCCCAATACGGGATCTGCTTTTAAGATCCCCCAATGTTTATGAAGTGTTCTTTTAATGAAGCCCGCTCCCTCACTAAAGGTCGTAATAAACCTCACACTATTGTTACCCTCGTCTTTTTGTGTATTATCCTTTTCTTTGGCAGAATGTAATAGATCTATACGTTCACAAATAGCATTAACCTCTCTTGCTTGCTTGATTAGTTCACCATCATATTCTTTTTCTATACATTTATTTTGGAGCACATCTGCTTCCTTATGGTAGTCCTCTATTCTTAAACAATTCCGCCTAATCCTGCGGAATTGTCCATAAGGAATATTCTGCTTCCAATTCTTTAGATGTCCGCTTTTGGCATTAAGAAAGCCATTACTATCGGTTGGCTTTCTGTAATTTTTTACCCTCACCGATTTTGATAAGGGATCTATGAACAATTCAATATCCAAAAACTCAATACTTACTTTTGAAATGTTTTCCGTAAATGTGAGGTAAAACTGATTATTACTTATATACCTAACAAAATTCTGGGCCTCACAAATATCACCTTGCCATTCGACTATAATATCGTCAATATACCTGAAGTATTGGATGATATTATTGGCGTATGGGTTATTCTGCCATACCATCTCATCCTCAAAGGCTGCCATATACAAATTGGCATACGAGGGCGCCATGGAAGTGCCCATGGCTGTTCCCTGTATTTGCTTGTAGTATTTATTATTGAAGCAGAAATAGTTGTTGTTCAAAATGAACTTGATTCTATCCTCTAAAAATCCTAGATGTTTATCAGACATACCACACTCCTTACCTTTGACCTTAAAGGCCTCTACACCTTTGTCATGAGGGATATTAGTATATAGGGCCGCCACGTTGCAAATCATCCACATATATCTCTCATTCCACTGCATCCCTTCCAATTTATTAATAATGTCTGAAGTGTCTTTCACAAAAGACCTAATTTGTTTCACCATTGGTTGCATGTATGAGTCTACATATGTGGACAGATTGCTTGTGATAGAGTCTAGACCAGGAAGGATCGGTTGACCAAGGGGATTAGTGGAATCTTTATGGATTTTTGAAATTAATACAAATCCATCATTATTCAATAATGTAAACGTAAGGAAGGTTCGTCTGAGTATCCATTAGTGTTGTGGAAAAGCCGTAAAAGACTGAGAAAGTTCTTTGTGACAACACAAAGTGTGGGACTTACAGGAGGCGGAGACGGAGGGTGTCTAACCTAATCCTGTACGGACCAGTTATCTGGAGTTGTTTTATGGACCAGTCGCTATTAAGGCACGATTGCTTTATGTTCTTGTAAGTGCAACAATTTGTGTGCTCACAATACAATTGTTTGAGATTCACTTGAGTCGTGGATGCGCTCTGTGTTCTATCGTTCTAGTGCATTTGCTTTAGATGTTGAAGGAACAACAGATACTGTACTAGCACTAATAAAAACCTTTTCTGCATGCAAAAGCTTATCATGACAACTGTTACATACTACAGCTGGAGATATAATCTCCACTAGCTTAAAAAAAAAAAAGATACACTTAGCTTTGGTAGAACTGTGTTAAGGCAGCATGGTTCCTACAGCAGCCTGAGACAGGATCATATTGAGAAATCTTGTAAAATATAAAAGAAAAAATAATATTTAAACAGAAATATCTTATTTCCACATACAGTATATCAGTTTCAGGAATGGGAAAAAAAAGAAAATGCTAAAATTGACAAAAAGGCAAATAGCATAGCCCTCTGAGCATAAAGAAGGCAAGGAGCATATAGGAAGTGGGGTAAAATAAAACTTACATTTTTGGCGCCAAGTATGACGCAAAAGTTGAAAAAAATTATGGCGACAACAAACATCCGGAAATGACGCAACTTGCGTCATAAACACAATTTCGCGCCAAACAACCTGGCGTCAACTAAGACGCAGGAAATTATGAATTTGCGTCATTACAGACGCACATTCACGCTTCAAAATTCTCGCGCCTAGAATGACGCAATAAATAACAGCATTTTGCGCCTTCGTGAACCTAATTTGCCCGCAAGTTTTCAAAGAAAAAAACAAGTCAAATTGGAAAAAAAGACTATACCCCAGGTAAGACAAACTTCCTAAAACATGATTCCCATAACGAAATTGCCAGACTGCAAAGGGAAATACACATAAACCTGACTCAGGGCCGGATTTCCCATTAGGCACAGTAGGCATGTGCCTACAGGCGCCTTGCAGTGAGGGCATTAATTTTAGTAAGAATTGTGCTGCCAGGTGCTTACAGAGTCGAGTGTTTCATTGGGAATATGTTACAGCAGTTGAGGGAGCCATGAAGGAGAGAAGGGCAAAGATTAAAACTAATCCCCTCCCATTTTCACCAGGCATGTTTAGTTTCACTTTTATTTTCTGTACTTCTGTTGCCTCACACAGCCAAGCTCCATACTGATGTGTAGCAGACACTTTTGTTGAGGAATGAAAGCATCCGAATCAGAACAACAGGTTAGGACTGTACAAGGCTTCTAATGCTGCCTAGAATGACAACATAACAAGCAGAGCACTTTAACCCCTTGGCTACCAGAGAGGGTTGCAGTGTATTCACTTGTTATGTGCTGTAGTGCATTTTGATAGCCAGGGGGTTAAATTCTGCTTCAGGATTAATGTTTTTGTTCTATAAAGGCATTGGAGGTGTGGAGGTTATGTGGGACTAGCTGCTCTGCTCTTTATTACAAGCTGCTGATTTACAGCCTTTAGGGCACTTTGACAACAAAGTTTGTAGACTGTAAGGCTGTAAAATGTGTATGTGTGTAAACCACTCACATGGCATATTTGTTTTTGTATGTATGTATGTGTATGTATGTATATATATATATATATATAAATATATATATATATATATATATATATATATATATATATACACACACACACACACACACACACATCACATTAAACATTTTTAATCTGTTATTTTATCAAGTAAGTGTGGTATGTTTCTGTTTTGTGGTAAATTAAATTTCTAATTTCTAATTTTAAACACATTTGTTGACCCTGGATTACATATAATCTACAACATTCCATGTTTTCCTTTGAGAGCAACATCATATTATATTTATATTTCAGAACAAAAAAAATGTAACATCTGTGTGTATTTGTACCAAAAATATCAGAGTTCACAAGATTTTTTTCATGTAGTGGAAAAAAGACCTACATTTTATATTTTTTTCTACTGGCTGCAAAGGTTGTTGATGAGCTTGCATGCTGCTAGTTTTAATATTGCTATTGTTTACACAAAACTGTGTTTAACTCCAACAAAATGTTAAGCACATAGTCAAAGTCATCTCCAGAAAATCAATACACTAATGGCTTGTAAGTAAACATGTGCTATGAGCCCATTTGGGTCTGGACAGATGTGTATTGCTGTCTCAGAACTGACATTGACTATGTGTTTAACTCTTTTGCAAGAGGCTAACACACTTCTGTGCAAGCACTAGTGCAATAATAAAATGCCCTAGCAAACTGTCACATTTTATGTCCCTTTAAATAGGGTTTTCTTTAGAATATTTTGCATTAAAAGTTTAACATGATTGGTTTATGTTATACATAATAGAAATTGTATGGCCATTTGAGTCAAGTGAATATTGATTTTTGGTGTAGCTTCCATTACAACAAATATTGCAATTGGTGTGTGTATTTGTGCATCTCCATAAAAGGGAAAATGTAATTTTACATCTAATATTTATTTTAGTTGTCCTAAATAATAATAAAAAAGTCCTAATTTTTTTCCACTTTTTTGGGGTGGGGGGGGGGCGCTTCAGGTTTTTGTGCCTACAGGCACCTGAGATGTAAATCTGGCCCTGACCTGACTCATGGCAAATATAAGTAAAATACATATTTTAAAACTTTATATTAATACATAAAGCACCAAACTATAGCTTAGAGTGTCTTAAATAATGATACATACTTACTGAAAGATACCCATCCACATATAGCCAAACCAGTACTGAAAACTATCAGCAGAGGTAATGGTATATAAGAGTATATTGTCGATCTGAAAAGGGAGGTAGGAGATGAACCCATACGACCGATAACAGAGAACCCTTGAAAAAATTCCCGCAAGGGAAACCATAAAATCAATAGGCGATACTCTCTTCACATCCCTCTGACAAACACTGTACTCAGAGGAATTGGGCTTCAGAATGCTTAGAAGCGCTCATCATAGAAGAAATCATAAAAATCAAGCACAAACTTACTTCACAACCTCCATAGGAGGCAAAGTTTGTAAAACTGAATTGTGGGTGTGGTTAGGGGTGTATTTATAGGCATTTTGAGGTTTGGGAAACTTTGCCCCTCCTAGTAGGATTGTATATCCCATACGTCACTAGCTCATGGACTCTTGCCAATTACATGAAAGAAAACAGACTCCAAGTTACAACTAACTGGAACCCCAGATAAGCTTAAAAACTCCCATAAACATAATTTCCAAGATGAAACTGTTAGACTGCAGAGGGAAATACACAGACCTGACTCATGGCAAATATATACAATATACATTTAAAACTTTATAATATAAGTTGCAAAACATACCTGAGAGTGTCTTAAAAAAAATGATATATACTTACCAGAAGACACCCATCCTCATAGCAGACAGCCAAACCAGTACTGTAACATATCAGCAGAGGTAATGGTAGAGGAGTATAATGTTGGTCTGCAAAGGGAGACAGAGATTAATCTCTGCAACCGATTACAGAGAGCCTTAGAATAGATTCCCAAAGGTGAAAACATGGCATTGTTAGGCAATACTCCCTTCACATCCCTCAGACAAACACTGTACTTAGAGAGGAACTGGGCTTTAATATGCTTAGAAGCGGCTATCATAGAAGAAAATCAAGCAAAACTTGCTTTACCACCTCCACAAGGAGGAAAAGTTTGTAAAACTAAGGTATGAGTGAGGTGGGAGGTGTATTTATAGGCATTTTGAGGTTTGAAAACTTTGTTCCCTCCTGGTAGGAATGTATATTCCATACGTCACTAGCTCATGGACTCTTGCCACTTACATGAAAGAAAAAGGCTTGAGACTTCACAGAATTTTTGGAACATTGGACAGAATAAACCTTCTTCTGGGTGGCCTTGTTCTGAAACATATCCAATAACCCTGAGAAACTTTACTTAGAACCCAGGGATCCTGAACAGATGGAAAACACAAACCTCCTGAAAAAGGTGCAACCTGGCCCCTACTAGAATCTCTGGATTGGAGGCCATACCTTTCGTGCTTACTTGGATAAGGGAGTAGATTTTTTGGACTGCTTAGATTTGTTCCAGATCAAACTAGGCTTTCAGGCAGGGCCAAAGTAACCCTGTTGCTAAGAGGAGGAATCGGACTTCTGTTCCCTATTTTAAAGAAAATGGCAAAAAACAATTAGAAGCTCTAGATTAGCCTTTGGACTAAATAAGTTCAGAACCAAACAACTTCTTTCCCTGAAAAGAGAAATAAAAACTTGAATTAGAAACCATATCAGCAGACTAAGACTAACTATAAAGTCCTTCTAGAAAGTATTGCCATAGAAATATTCATAGAATAAAACCTAATGACGTCAGCAACATAAATGAAAGCATTAGCACATTTGAGCAATTCCAAAAGTCTAAAAAAAAACTTCACTAGAATCATCAGAAAAATGATTAGAAAGACTTTTAGACCAAATGAAAGAAGCAGCAGCCAGACCAGCAATAAAAAATGCTGGCCTTACAAATATAAAACCCTCCTATGGAAGAAATTCCAGTCTTCCAATCTAAAGGGTCTTAAAAGGAAAAATGATCTTCCAAATGGATAGAAGTACACTTAGCCAATGTAGAAATGGCTCCATCAAACTTAGGAAGTTTCCTAAATTTCAATATTAGAGGCCGGCAAAGGATACATTTTCTTAAACCTTGCTGGAGGATTAAAAGGGATTACCTGGCTTTGCCCATTCTATAGAAACTATCTCAGAGTGCATCAGGCAAAGGAAAAAACCTTAGGAGATTCTGAACGAATAACTGACTTATCTTCAGCTACTTTAGGATCCTTAACCTCTAAAGTAAACAAAATCTCCATTAAAAGTGAACGAATGTTTGATTTTAAACAGAAAAAGGATGCCTCTGATTCATAACCAGAAGACCACCCCTAATGGTCAGAGAAAACCTGCCCCTTTAAGGATTCATCAAATTTATAAAACAGAAACATTAACCTCAGTAGGCTCAGAGCTAGTAAAAGATAAATTATGAACTTTTATGTTTATTTGAAGGCGGCATAGTTGCCTACATATCAGATACTATAGAGCAAATAAATCCTTAATCCCAGGAGCAAAATCTGTAGATCTCCCCTGTAAGGAAAAAAATAGAGCAATAACACCGTTAGAAGCAAGAACAGCATTAAAATGCATTAAAACATTTGTAGCATAAATATGCTGGACCTGCTTACAATAAACACATTTAACACGGATAGTAAAGTGTTCAGAGGGTTCAGCTTCTAAAGTAGGTTTAGGGATAGAAACAAAAGGCTCCATAACAGCAGAAAACTACAAAATTAGTCATGGTCATATAGTATAAATCAGTTATCTTGGAGAAAGGGAAAATACTTACCACCTTCAAAAGCAGCTCTTTAAATAACTCAATAGGCCGATGAGGCTAATCTGACAAGCAAGATAATGTGCCATGATTCAGAGGCATTACATCCGACCTTCAGATAGAGAACTTAAAGGGGCAGTAAACTTACAAACTAATGTTATATAATTCTGCACATAGTGCAGAATTATATAACAGCTAATCGACACATTTATACTTTAAAGGATTGCAGAGAAATTGTAACTAAAACCTCCTTTTACCAGAACGCCGCTCCTTCCTCTACTGAGCGGGTCTGGATTTTACACAGTGCATCTCTGCAACAGTGTGTGCCCGGTCGCGCCATTAAAATGAATGTAGCTCGCTCCCGCTATTAGACCAGAGCGGGAGCGAGCTACATTCATTTAAATGGCGCGACCGGGTACAAAGTGTTGCAGAGATGCGCTGTGTAAAATCCACACCCGCGTTCTGGTAAAAGGAGGTTTTTGCTACAATTTCTCTGCAATCCTTTAAAGTATAAATGTGCCGGTAAGATAATGTTATACAATTCTGCACTATGTGCAGAATTATATAACATTAGTTTGTAAGTTTACTGCCCCTTTAAGAGGGAGCACACACACGTTAAACACAATTAACATTGGAAGGAAAGTGATCAATGGACCCAGATTCAGGAAAGAATCAGAAAGCTCCATTATAGCAAGTGCTACCCAGGTTCTGAACCAAAAATGGGTTGGCACCTAAGCTTACATTCCAGCTTTTTTCAAATAAAGATACCAAGAGAATGAAGAAAATTGATAATAGGAGTAACTTAGAAATTTGATTAAAATTGCATGCTCTATCTGAATCATGAAAGAAAAAAATGTGGGTTTCATATCCCTTTAAGTATAAAGAAATCCCCATAATAAAGTACTTTGTAGGCAAAAAAGTATTAACTTGGTTCAAATACATCAGAACATCAAAATATCACATAAATATAATTGGAGAGATACCTCAGCTTGCTTATACCACCATTTAACATTGATAGCAAAAGTGTACAGATACTTGAGCTTCCAAAGGAGGACAGAATCAGAAGTTTCCACAATAAAATTATGATAAATATCCCCAAAAGAAATAGCTGTAAAAGAGAGGTAAAACATTACCCCCTCCTAAGAAAGGTGAACTATAGAATGATGCACACCAAACAAAGGCACATATATAATAAAAAAATGTGCCAAAAACGAGTGCGCACCAGCAAGCTCAAACACAGGCGCCAAAAATGTAAAACTTTGAGTTTGAAGGACAACAAATATAAAATAAAAACATGCCCCCCCCCCCCCATTAAGACTATGTGCCAATATGCCATTGAGCTCTTCAAATAAATGAGGGGTAATATAATAATGATTTGTCACAAGGCCGTATATAATCTTGCCCAGATATAAGGTAAATAAAGTGTTTGAGAAAATAAACAGTACTTTCTATAACACTCTCCTGCTAGAAAAACAGGAAACCTGTCCAGTACTGAAAACATATCAGCAGAGGACATAATATAGGAGTAATCTGTAGACCCAGTAGGAGGCAGCAAAAGACAAGTCCCTGCTGCATCCGTGGGGGGTCAGTGACTAAAATTCTCATGGAAAAGAACCACAACCAGTACTCCTTAACTTTCCTCTGACAAACACTGTATTCTGGGGGGGGGGGGGGGAATGAGCCTCAAAACAATCTGAGAACCCCTCTCAATGAAGAAAACATTAGCACATCTTCACTCTTTCTCCTGCGGAGGCAAAGATAAGACTACCACAGAGGTGGGAGGGGTTATATAAATTTGAGAATATTTGCCTCCTCCCAGTGGCAGGGAAGGTAATTCCCAGGAGTAATGGACCGTGGACTCTTACCACCTTTATAAAAAAAAAATGGTGTTGTATAATATATAAATATCTATAGGTAGATGAGCAGATCAATAGATAGATCTAATAAAGAAAGTATAAAGTTTCCTAGTCAAAAACTCCTCTTTAATATAGTAACCATCCTGCCTGTAAACAAAGGTTTACACTTACAAATAAACCTCTACATACTCCAATCCTGGAACTGAATTATTGACAAGTCAATCTTCTTTCTCCTTCAAATAAATCCTAGCTAAAAAGGGTCAATATGAGGGAAGGGTCAAAATGTAGAATGGTACACTCACTAACTAAATGATATCACTTTGAACATGATGCTATTGATTTATCTGTAAGCATAAATCTTGTATAAAAATCTACACACTTAAAAATTAAATACGGATAGCGAGAGCATGAAATTGTAAACAACTTTTCAATTTACTTCTATTATCAAATTTGCTTTGTTCTTTTGGTTTGTTGAGGCTCATAACAGTGGACATGTCTTTAGTAAACTATAGCAGCAGTGTTTGCAACAATGTATAAATGCTACAACAATGTTGCAAAACGCTGCTGCCAGAGTACTAGAGAGTGACATGTGCACGTCCCTGAGCTGCTAGGAGTCTACCTAAATTTACCCTTCAACAAAGCATACCATGAGAAAAAAGGCAAAAAAAATGATAAAAGAAGTGATTTGGAACATTATTTAAAGTTACATGCTTCGTCTGAATTATGAAATTCTAATTGACTTTAGGGTGCCTTTATATATTTAAAAAAAAAAATGGTTTCACCTTGTGACAGTACCGTCCATACGCCTCTCAAACAAATTCCCTTGGAGGACATGGAGACAACTCTAATTATGTGTATGATTCACAGTGCAGTCAAACATTAGGAATAATTATCTCTCTCTAAAACATTGAAAAACCGGAGTCACAATTAATCTATAAAGGGGCTGTAGCAGTCCAGAAACATCTAGGAAGTGCTATAATACCACTGAATATTTTCTTCTTAAACAGGAAGAGTCCACAGCTGCATTCATTACTTTTGGGAATTCAGAACCTGGCCAACAGGAGGCAGCAAAGACACCCCAGCTAAAGGTTCCAAATACCTCCCCCACTTCCCTCATCCCCCAGTCATTCTTTGCCTTTCGTCACAGGAGGTTGGCAGAGAAGTGTCAGAAGTTTGAAGATGGTCTCTTATGGAGGGTAGTACTCTTTGAAATGGGACTGGAGTTTTAAGTAATCCTGTCAGCCTCTAAGTGAGAGCATGGATGAAGGCTAGAGTCTGGAGATGCAGGGAGAGTCTTTCTGCAAAACCATCCCAACTCAACAGCTCCTTGGCAATTAGCATTGACGAGTTTCTCTGCCTGCTTTTATTCACTCAAGTCTATGTCAGAAGCAAGGCTACTATCTGTCACACTTGAAAGGCCGTGTTCCTGTTCCACGGCGTTGATTCCGGTAAGATCATTTCATTATGAGAATGTAATTTTAACAAGAGAAGGTAGGGTCCCAGTGGGACTCCTTTTTATCTTATAATGGAATCATGGGTTAATATCTCCTAAGGGGGGTTATTGAACAGGGGGGGGGGGGGGACATTAATCATGTTTGTTGTTATGTGGTTCTATCTGCTATCGTGTAGTAATACTTAGACTCATGGCATTTCTGAACAAAACGGCCTCATCATCAATTGGCGTGATTTGTTGAGATTGCATGCTTTTTTTGTGACTGGCATGCTGCACCACGTGACTGGTGCAGTTTAGTTGTTTTTCCACTTCCGTATGCTGACCCGAGCATGAAGTTCCTGTCATGACTCACGGTAGCATGCTGGTTTTAGTAGCGGTCAGAGTGCTACTCAGGGGTTTGATTTTCCTTGTAGATCCATCCTTTTTCTTCCAGAGGTCTGGGACTCTTGTCATCGGTTTAAACTAGCCTTTGTGCTGGGACCATTACCCTGAAGGGGTCCTCCACTTCGGTGGAAGGACTCTTTATGCCCTTCTCTCTTTCTGGTGGCGTCTGCTGCTGGGACGCTCCTTGGGGGTATTTTTTGGTTGGGAGCTGCTGTCGCGATTTTCTGCGCTACTCGGTGGCTTAGGGTCAGCTTTGCTGTCTGGAGGCTGGTCATAGCGAGTTCTTGTTTACAGGTGGCTCTATGTTCTCTTGGAGAGCTCTTTTTTTAGTTGCCGGGACAATTGTCCTGTCTCTGCTTGTCTAGCCTGTCTGTTTCGACTTGACTATGATGCAATGGAGAACTTGCGGTTTTTCTGGAGCCCCATATGTGGTAGGGTGCTGTGCCAGGGATATGAGGGTGGCCCTCTGGTCATTTTAGTGTTTTTTTCCTGAAAGTGGACCTTCTTTTCTGGTCCTTGTCCTCTAGGGAGTTCGTCTCCCTGGGCAATGGTACTGTGGCAACCTTGGGTTGTTCTAAGTTTGATTTGAGCCTGTGTTGAATGGTCCTTTGGCCACAGGGCTGGCTCCTCGGAGGCTTTTGTGCTCAGCAGACTCTGGGTACGAGTGGTCTCTAGCATGGCTTTGCAGGTAAGGTAACTGATGAGCAGTTACCTGGGCTTCCGTTTTTTTCCTTGTCGTTTATAATTTTTTATAGGGCGTCGGGTAATTTCAGGGTGTGGTGCCTTTCGAAAGGGGCCGCATTTTTGTACCCACCCTTTGTTTGCATTCAGTGTCCTCTAGCTTGGGTATTGTTTTCCCAACAGTAATGAATGCAGCTGTGGACTCTTCCCGTTTAAGAAAAACAAAAATTATGCTTACCTGATAAAAAAAAATTCTAACGGAAAGAGTCCACAGCTCCCGCCCGCATTTTGTCTATGAGGCGGCAGTACATTTTTTTGTTCTTCTGGCACCTTTTTCACCCTTATATTTCTACTACTGTTCGTTGTTCCCTTGGCAGAATGACTGGGGGATGAGGGAAGTGGGGGAGGTATTTGAAGCCTTTGGCTGGGGTGTCTTTGCCTCCTCCTGGTGGACAGGTTCTGAAATTCCAAAAGTAATGAATGCAGCTGTGGACTCATCCCGTCAGAAGAAAAGAAAATTATCAGGTAAGCATAATTTATGTTTTTAAAATATTCCAGTAGATTTTTGAAATAGCAAAGCATTTCAAATCAGAAGCATGTTTACAATTATTTTTAGTGGTTGAAGAAGAGAAAAGAGAAAGAAAAGCATAATATGGCACACTTGAGGGGAGGGAGTCCACAAGGAGAGGGGATGTGTGGAATGTAGTGATTAAAACGTAGCTTTTATTATAGGTTACTATGTAAAATAAAATAAAGGTGGACTAAGCTACCACTAAAATTAAATACTTAAAAGGTGTCAGAATAGAATAAACACACCAGCTCCTCTCAAACAGA
Organism: Bombina bombina; assembly: GCF_027579735.1. NCBI lineage: Eukaryota > Metazoa > Chordata > Amphibia > Anura > Bombinatoridae > Bombina > Bombina bombina. Next base: position 46,669,637 of record NC_069502.1, on the reverse strand, counting down.
CTGTAGTGATCAGTCTTTACCGATTGCAGTACAACACTAGCTTATCAACTATAAAGCTGCTCCTATATAGACAATTAGGGATATTTTCAGCTGTAGCTAATGAGTAACTATTAATACTGCATCAAGCATACATAGTGTACTAGAGGTTACACAGGGTTTGTAATTGCTCACAGACCGGTGGCCTCGTTAATAAACAATAATCGCTTAACCAGAGGTAAAGAGTATTTGAACACTGGAACTGAGTCTGTATTAATAACAATATTAGAGTCAATTGTGCACTACCGTGTCAATATATATATTGTGACGTTACGTAAACAGTAGAGAATCTTATAGACTCTAAAGAAGGGTATTATAACTTGTGTTACCAGCCGAAGCTAAATGAGCAACTATTTACACTGAATCAGGTGTGGACACAAAGTGTTTGAGGTTGCACAGGGATTATAATAGCTCAGTTGCCTCTGAATAAACTAGACATGTGCGGTTCGTTTCGGATTAATTCGGAAATTCGGTAAATTCGGAGATTCGGATTTCCGAATTAAAATACTTCCGAATCTACCGAATTAATCCGAAATAGCTGCCGTATCTCCGAATAAATCCGAATTAGCTCGTTAAGATTCGGCATTTCCCCATAGGAAACAATGGGAGTTTCGGCTGAAAAAAAACTAACACCGCAGCCCCATTGTTTCCTATGGGGAAACACTAAGTCTGCACCTAACACCCTAACATGTACCCCGAGTCTCTAAACACCCCTAATCTAACACTTATTAACCCCTAATCTGCTGCCTCCGCTATCGCTGACACCTGCATTATTTTATTAACCCCTAATCTGCCGACCCGATATCGCCGCCGCCTACATTATAACTATTAACCCCTAATCTGCTGTCCCTAACACCGCCGACCCCTACATTATAGTTATTAACCCCTAATCTGCCTCCCCCAACGTCGCCGCAATCTAACTACAAGTATTAACCCCTAATCTGCCGACCCGATATCGCCGCCGCCTACATTATAGCTATTAACCCCTAATCTGCTGTCCCTAACACCGCCGACCCCTACATTATAGTTATTAACCCCTAATCTGCCCCCCCCAACGTCGCCGCAATCTAACTACAAGTATTAACCCCTAATCTGCCGACCCGATATCGCCGCCGCCTACATTATAACTATTAACCCCTAATCTGCTGTCCCTAACACCGCCGACCCCTACATTATAGTTATTAACCCCTAATCTGCCTCCCCCAACGTCGCCGCAATCTAACTACAAGTATTAACCCCTAATCTGCCGACCCGATATCGCCGCCGCCTACATTATAGCTATTAACCCCTAATCTGCTGTCCCTAACACCGCCGACCCCTACATTATAGTTATTAACCCCTAATCTGCCTCCCCCCAACGTCGCCACAATCTAACTACAAGTATTAACCCCTAATCTGCCGACCGCAAATCGCCGCCACTATAATAAATGTATTAACCCCTAAACCGCCGCACTCCCGCCTCGCAAACACTATAATACATTTTATTAACCCCTAATCTGCCCTCCCTAACATCGGCGCCACCTACCTACAATTATTAACCCCTAATCTCCTGCCCCCATCGTCGCCGCTACTATAATAAGGTTATTAACCCCTAAACCTAAGTCTAACCCTAACACTAACACCCCCTAACTTAAATATAATTTAAATAAAACGAAATAAGTTTACTATAGTTAAATAAATGAATCCTATTTAAAACTAAAGACTTACCTGTAAAATAAACCCTAAGATAGCTGCAATATAACTAATAGTTACATTGTAGCTATTTTAGCATTTATTTTTATTTTACAGGCAACTTTGTATTTATTTTAACTAGGTACAATAGTTATTAAATAGTTATTGACTAATTAATAGCTACCTAGTTAAAATAAATACAAATTTACCTGTAAAATAAATCCTAACCTAAGTTACACTAACACCTAACACTACACTATCATTAAATTAACTAAATAAATGATTCCTATTTAAAACTAAATACTTACCTGTAAAATAAACCCTAAGATAGCTGCAATATAACTAATAGTTACATTGTAGCTATTTTAGCATTTATATTTATTTTACAGGCAACTTTGTATTTATTTTAACTAGGTACAAAAGCTATTAAATAGTTATTGACTAATTAATAGCTACCTAGTTAAAATAATTACAAAATTACCTGTAAAATAAATCCTAACCTAAGTTACAATTAAACCTAACACTACACTGTCATTAAATAAATTAACTACAAGTACCTACAATTATCTACAATTAAATAAACTAAAGTACAAAACCCCCCACTAAATTACAAAAAAAAACAAAACACTAAATTACAAAAAATAAAAAAATATTACAAGAATTTTAAACTAATTACATCTAATCTAAGCCCCCTAATAAAATAACAAAGCCCCCCAAAATAAAAAAAAATGCCCTACCCTATACTAAATTACAAAAGTTAACAGCTCTATTACCTTACCAGCCCTGAACAGGGCCCTTTGCGGGGCATGCCCCAAAGAAAACAGCTCTTTTGCCTGTAAAAAAAAAACACAATCCCCCCCCCACATTACAACCCACCACCCACATACCCCTACTCTAACCCAAACCCCCCTTAAATAAACCTAACACTACCCCCCTGAAGATCTCCCTACCTTGAGTCGTGTTCACCCAGCCGGGACGAAGTCTTCATCCGATGGGGCAGAAGAGGACATCCAGACCGGCAGAAGTCTTCATCCAAGCGGGGCAAGAAGAGGTCTTCCATCCATCATACAAGTACCAAAATACAAACAAACACTAAATTACCAAAAATAATAAAATATTACAATAATTTTAAACTAATTACACCTAATCTAAGCCCCCTACTAGCTATTAATATAGCTTCAATATAACTAATAGTTACATTGTAGCTATTTTAGGATTTATATGTATTTTACAGGCAACTTTGTATTTATTTTAACTAGGTACAATAGTTATTAAATAGTTAATAACTATTTAATAACTACCTAGCTAAAATAAATACAAATTTACCTGTAAAATAAATCATAACCTAAGTTACAATTACACCTAACACTACACTATCATTAAATTAACTAAATAAATGAATCCTATATAAAACTAAAGACTTACCTGTAAAATAAACCCTAATATAGCTGCAATATAACTAATAGTTACATTGTAGCTATTTTAGCATTTATATTTATTGTACAGGCAACTTTGTATTCATTTTAACTAGGTTCAATAGCTATTAAATAGATACTGACTATTTAATAGCTACCTAGTTAAAATAATTACAAAATTACCTGTAAAATAAATCCTAACCTAAGTTACAATTAAACCTAACACTACACTATCATTAAATAAATTAACTACAAGTACCTACAATTAAATACAATTAAAAAAACTAAACTAAAGTACAAACCCCCGCCCACTAAATTACAAAAAATAAAAAAAATATTACAAGAATTTTAAACTAATTACACCTAATCTAAGCCCCCTAATAAAATAACAAAGCCCCCCAAAATAAAAAAAATGCCCTAACCTATACTAAATTACAAAAGTTAACAGCTCTATTACCTTACCAGCCCTGAACAGGGCCCTTTGCGGGGCATGCCCGAAAGAAAACAGCTCTTTTGCCTGTAAAAAAAAAAAAAAAAATCCCCCCCCACATTACAACCCACCACCCACATACCCCTACTCTAACCCAAACCCCCCTTAAATAAACCTAACACTACCCCCCTGAAGATCTCCCTACCTTGAGTCGTGTTCACCCAGCCGGGCCGAAGTCTTCATCCGATGGGGCAGAAGAGGACATCCAGACCGGCAGAAGTCTTCATCCAAGCGGGGCAAGAAGAGGTCTTCCATCCATCAGAAAAGTACAAAAAAACAAACAAACACTAAATTAGCAAAAATAATAAAATATTACAATAATTTTAAACTAATAACACCTAATCTAAGCCCCCTACTAGCTATTAATATAGCTACAATATAACTAATAGTTACATTGTAGCTATTTTAGGATTTATATTTATTTTACAGGCAACTTTGTATTTATTTTAACTAGGTACAATAGCTATTAATTAGTTAAAACTACCTAGCTAAAATAAATACAAATTTACCTGTAAAATAAACCCTAACCTAAGTTACAATTACACCTAACACTACACTGTCATTAAATTAACTAAATAAATTAATCCTATATAAAACTAAATACTTACCTGTAAAATAAACCCTAATATAGCTACAATATAACTAATAGTTACATTGTAGCTATTTTAGCATTTATATTTATTTTACAGGCAACTTTGTATTTATTTTAACTAGGTACAATAGCTATTACATAGTTATTGACTAATTAATAGCTACCTAGTTAAAATAATTACAAAATTACCTGTAAAATAAATCCTAACCTAAGTTACTATTAAACCTAACACTACACTATCATTAAATAAATTAACTACAAGTACCTACAATTAAATACAATGAAATAAACTAAACTAAAGTACAAAAAAAACAAACACTAAATTACAAAAAATAAAAAAAATTACAAGAATTTTAAACTAATTACACCTAATCTAAGCCCCCTAATAAAATAACAAAGCCCCCCAAAATAAAAAAATGCCCTACCCTATACTAAATTACAAAAGTAATCAGCTCTATTACCTTACCAGCCCTGAACAGGGCCTTTTGCGGGGCATGCCCCAAAGAAAACAGCTCTTTTGCCTGTAAAAAAAAACACAATACCCCCCCCCACATTACAACCCACCACCCACATACCCCTACTCTAACCCAAACCCCCCTTAAATAAACCTAACACTACCCCCCTGAAGATCTCTCTACCGTGTCTTCACCCAGCGGGCCGAAGTCTTCATCCAATCGGGCAGAAGAGGACATCCAGACCGGCAGAAGTCTTCATCCAAGCGGGGCAAGAAGAGGTCTTCCATCCATCAGAAGTCTTGATCCAGGCGGCATCTTCTCTGTTCATCCATCCGGAGCGGAGCGGCAGCATCCTGAAGACATCCCACGCAGAGCATCCTCTTCTTTCTTGATCCGACGACTAGGTGACTGTACCTTTAAGTGACGTCATCCAAGATGGCGTCCCTTGAATTCCGATTGGCTGATAGGATTCTATCAGCCAATCGGAATTAAGGTAGGAAAAATCTGATTGGCTGATTCAATCAGCCAATCAGATTCAAGTTCAATCCGATTGGCTGATGGAATCAGCCAATCAGATTGACCTCGCATTCTATTGGCTGTTCCGATCAGCCAATAGAATGCGAGCTCAATCTGATTGGCTGATTGGATCAGCCAATCGGATTGAACTTGAATCTGATTGGCTGATTGAATCAGCCAATCAGATTTTTCCTACCTTAATTCCGATTGGCTGATAGAATCCTATCAGCCAATCGGAATTCAAGGGACGCCATCTTGGATGACGTCACTTAAAGGTACAGTCACCTAGTCGTCGGATCAAGAAAGAAGAGGATGCTCTGCGTGGGATGTCTTCAGGATGCTGCCGCTCCGCTCCGGATGGATGAACAGAGAAGATGCCGCCTGGATCAAGACTTCTGATGGATGGAAGACCTCTTCTTGCCCCGCTTGGATGAAGACTTCTGCCGGTCTGGATGTCCTCTTCTGCCCGATCGGATGAAGACTTCGGCCCGCTGGGTGAAGACACGGTAGAGAGATCTTCAGGGGGGTAGTGTTAGGTTTATTTAAGGGGGGTTTGGGTTAGAGTAGGGGTATGTGGGTGGTGGGTTGTAATGTGGGGGGGGGGGTATTGTGTTTTTTTTTACAGGCAAAAGAGCTGTTTTCTTTGGGGCATGCCCCCGCAAAAGGCCCTTTTAAGGGCTGGTAAGGTAATAGAGCTGATTACTTTTGTAATTTAGTATAGGGTAGGGCATTTTTTTTATTTTGGGGGGCTTTGTTATTTTATTAGGGGGCTTAGATTAGGTGTAATTAGTTTAAAATTCTTGTAATTTTTTGTAATTTAGTGTTTGTTTTTTTTGTACTTTAGTTTAGTTTATTTCATTGTATTTAATTGTAGGTACTTGTAGTTAATTTATTTAATGATAGTGTAGTGTTAGGTTTAATAGTAACTTAGATTAGGATTTATTTTACTGGTAATTTTGTAATTATTTTAACTAGGTAGCTATTAAACAGTAAATATCTATTTAATAGCTATTGTACCTAGTTAAAATAAATACAAAGTTGCCTGTAAAATAAATATAAATGCTAAAATAGCTACAATGTAACTATTAGTTATATTGTAGCTATATTAGGGTTTATTTTACAGGTAAGTATTTAGTTTTATATAGGATTAATTTATTTAGTTAATTTAATGACAGTGTAGTGTTAGGTGTAATTGTAACTTAGGTTAGGGTTTATTTTACAGGTAAATTTGTATTTATTTTAGCTAGGTAGTTATTAACTATTTAATAGCTATTGTACCTAGTTAAAATAAATACAAAGTTGCCTGTAAAATAAACATAAATCCTAAAATAGCTAAAATGTAACTATTAGTTATATTGTAGCTATATTAATAGCTAGTAGGGGGCTTAGATTAGGTGTAATTAGTTTAAAATTATTGTAATATTTTATTATTTTTGCTAATTTAGTGTTTGTTTGTTTTTTTGTACTTTTCTGATGGATGGAAGACCTCTTCTTGCCCCGCTTGGATGAAGACTTCTGCCGGTCTGGATGTCCTCTTCTGCCCCATCGGATGAAGACTTCGGCCCGCCTGGGTGAACACGACTCAAGGTAGGGAGATCTTCAGGGGGGTAGTGTTAGGTTTATTTAAGGGGGGTTTGGGTTAGAGTAGGGGTATGTGGGTGGTGGGTTGTAATGTGGGGGGGGGATTGTGTTTTTTTTTTTACAGGCAAAAGAGCTGTTTTCTTTGGGGCATGCCCCGCAAAGGGCCCTGTTCAGGGCTGGTAAGGTAATAGAGCTGTTAACTTTTGTAATTTAGTATAGGGTAGGGCATTTTTTTTATTTTGGGGGGCTTTGTTATTTTATTAGGGGGCTTAGATTAGGTGTAATTAGTTTAAAATTCTTGTAATATTTTTTTTATTTTTTGTAATTTAGTGGGCGGGGGTTTGTACTTTAGTTTAGTTTTTTTAATTGTATTTAATTGTAGGTACTTGTAGTTAATTTATTTAATGATAGTGTAGTGTTAGGTTTAATTGTAACTTAGGTTAGGATTTATTTTACAGGTAATTTTGTAATTATTTTAACTAGGTAGCTATTAAATAGTCAGTATCTATTTAATAGCTATTGAACCTAGTTAAAATGAATACAAAGTTGCCTGTACAATAAATATAAATGCTAAAATAGCTACAATGTAACTATTAGTTATATTGCAGCTATATTAGGGTTTATTTTACAGGTAAGTCTTTAGTTTTATATAGGATTCATTTATTTAGTAAATTTAATGATAGTGTAGTGTTAGGTGTAATTGTAACTTAGGTTATGATTTATTTTACAGGTAAATTTGTATTTATTTTAGCTAGGTAGTTATTAAATAGTTATTAACTATTTAATAGCTATTGTACCTAGTTAAAATAAATACAAAGTTGCCTGTAAAATAAATATAAATCCTAAAATAGCTACAATGTAACTATTAGTTATATTGAAGCTATATTAATAGCTAGTAGGGGGCTTAGATTAGGTGTAATTAGTTTAAAATTATTGTAATATTTTATTATTTTTTGTAATTTAGTGTTTGTTTGTATTTTGGTACTTGTATGATGGATGGAAGACCTCTTCTTGCCCCGCTTGGATGAAGACTTCTGCCGGTCTGGATGTCCTCTTCTGCCCCATCGGATGAAGACTTCGGCCCGGCTGCGTGAACACGACTCAAGGTAGGGAGATCTTCAGGGGGGTAGTGTTAGGTTTATTTAAGGGGGGTTTGGGTTAGAGTAGGGGTATGTGGGTGGTGGGTTGTAATGTGGGGGGGGGATTGTGTTTTTTTTTTACAGGCAAAAGAGCTGTTTTTTTTGGGGCATGCCCCGCAAAGGGCCCTGTTCAGGGCTGGTAAGGTAATAGAGCTGTTAACTTTTGTAATTTAGTATAGGGTAGGGCATTTTTTTTTATTTTGGGGGGCTTTGTTATTTTATTAGGGGGCTTAGATTAGGTGTAATTAGTTTAAAATTCTTGTAATATTTTTTTATTTTTTGTAATTTAGTGTTTGTTTGTTTTTGTAATTTAGTGGGGGGGTTTTGTACTTTAGTTTATTTAATTGTAGATAATTGTAGGTACTTGTAGTTAATTTATTTAATGACAGTGTAGTGTTAGGTTTAATTGTAACTTAGGTTAGGATTTATTTTACAGGTAATTTTGTAATTATTTTAACTAGGTAGCTATTAAATAGTCAATATCTATTTAATAGCTATTGTACCTAGTTAAAATAAATACAAAGTTGCCTGTAAAATAAATATAAATGCTAAAATAGCTACAATGTAATTATTAGTTATATTGCAGCTATATTAGGGTTTATTTTACAGGTAAGTATTTTGTTTTAAATATGATTCATTTATTTAGTTAATTTAATGATAGTGTAGTGTTAGGTGTAATTGTAACTTAGGTTAGGATTTATTTTACAGGTAAATTTGTATTTATTTTAGCTAGGTAGTTATTAAATAATTATTAACTATTTAATAACTATTGTACCTAGTTAAAATAAATACAAAGTTGCCTGTAAAATAAAAATAAATGCTAAAATAGCTACAATGTAACTATTAGTTATATTGCAGCTATCTTAGGGTTTATTTTACAGGTAAGTCTTTAGTTTTAAATAGGATTCATTTATTTAACTATAGTAAATTTATTTCGTTTTATTTAAATTATATTTAAGTTAGGGGTTGTTAGTGTTAGATTTAGGTTTAGGGGTTAATAACCTTATTATAGTAGCGGCGACGATGGGGGCGGGAGATTAGGGGTTAATAATTGTAGGTAGGTGGCGGCGATGTTAGGGAGGGCAGATTAGGGGTTAATAAAATGTATTATAGTGTTTGCGAGGCGGGAGTGCGGCGGTTTAGGGGTTAATACATTTATTATAGTGGCGGCGATTTGCGGTCGGCAGATTAGGGGTTAATACTTGTAGTTAGATTGTGGCGACGTTGGGGGGAGGCAGATTAGGGGTTAATAACTATAATGTAGGGGTCGGCGGTGTTAGGGACAGCAGATTAGGGGTTAATAGCTATAATGTAGGCGGCGATATCGGGTCGGCAGATTAGGGGTTAATACTTGTAGTTAGATTGCGGCGACGTTGGGGGAGGCAGATTAGGGGTTAATAACTATAATGTAGGGGTCGGCGGTGTTAGGGACAGCAGATTAGGGGTTAATAGTTATAATGTAGGCGGCGGCGATATTGGGTCGGCAGATTAGGGGTTAATACTTGTAGTTAGATTGCGGCGACGTTGGGGGAGGCAGATTAGGGGTTAATAACTATAATGTAGGGGTCGGCGGTGTTAGGGACAGCAGATTAGGGGTTAATAGCTATAATGTAGGCGGCGGCGACGTTGGGGGAGGCAGATTAGGGGTTAATAACTATAATGTAGGGGTCGGCGGTGTTAGGGACAGCAGATTAGGGGTTAATAGCTATAATGTAGGCGGCGATATCGGGTCGGCAGATTAGGGGTTAATACTTGTAGTTAGATTGCGGCGACGTTGGGGGAGGCAGATTAGGGGTTAATAACTATAATGTAGGGGTCGGCGGTGTTAGGGACAGCAGATTAGGGGTTAATAGCTATAATGTAGACGGCGGCGATATCCGATCGGCAGATTAGGGGTTAAATAATGTTATTATAGGGTTTGCGATGTGGGGGGGCCTCGGTTTAGTGGTTCATAGGTAGTTTATGGGTGTTAGTGACTTAGTGTACTAAATGGGTGTTAGTGTACTAAAAACATACCGAATTTCGGAACGGAATAGAACCGAATTCAGCCGAATCCGAATAAATCCGAAACGAATTTATTCGGATCCGAATAAATCCGAAACGAATTTATTCAAATTTTGCCGAATCAGATTCGATCCGAAACGAAATTCGAAAAGTCCGAATCGATCCGAACCGAAAACGAACCGAATTTTTTAGCGGTGCACATGTCTAGAATAAACCATAGTCGCTTGACCAAAGTTGAGGATATGAGCGATGTTACTATTTCTATGTAGATAATATTAAAGCCAATTAGGCACTAATGTGCCACTATATATATATATATATATATATATATATATATATATATATTGTAGCATAAATAGTAAATAATATAGATTCTAAAGAGTATTATAACGTATATTGTAAGCTGTAGCTAACAGATAACCAGTTAGCTAGATTGGTACAGGCAAAAGCAAGGTAGTTGGGAGACCCCACAATTGGCGATCCAACAGAACCAGGAGGCTATGTACCTAAAATCCTAGTTGCTTATATGCTTAACCAAAGCTAACAGCAAATACTAATACCTAAAACCCATTTACCCAAATCTATGTGAGAGCAGTGCCTTAAAGGCCAACAATTATGCTAGAGTGGAGCAAGGAGCAGTGCGAACGCCTGACACGCGTTTCGCAACTGCTTTTTCATATGCGCCCAACCATTCCACCACATGGGATATTTAAAGAACCTGCGGCCAATCACATGGCCACTCTTACATGTTCGTGTTATTGTAGACAATCATCATTGTTTTCACATATTGGGAATTCTGGATGATAGTCAACATCGTTCAGTGGCCAATTAGGCGAGAGGGGTGTGCGTATCGGTGGTCCAATATTATCGTTCCAGTCGATACAACAAATTAGTCCACGATCTGTCATAACAGAAATGTGTATGTGGTATATTTGGACTAATCATGGTGATCATTGATATAAATGTCACAGAAGTTCTCATATTTGCAGGTAAAAAATATATTAGATGTATGAGCTATGTGTTCTCATATTTGCAGATAAAAATGACATGTATGAACTATATGTTAGACGAATACCCTGCAAAAACTGTACTTAATGCTTATTTAAAGGGACAGTCAACACCAGAATTTTTGTTGTTTAAAAAGAAAGATAATCCCTTTATTACTCATTCCCCAGTTTTGCATAACCAACACTGTGATAGAAATACACTTTTTACCTCTGTGATTTCCTTGTATCTAAGCCTCTGCAAACTGCCCCCTAATTTCAGTTCTTTTGACAGACATCCATTTTAGCCAATCAGTGCTCACTCCTGAGTAACTTCACGTGCATGACCTCAATGTTATCTATATGAAACTCATGAACTAATGCCCTCTAGTGGTCAAAATACATTCAGATTTGAAGCAGTCTTCAAAGTCTAAGAAATTAGCATATGAACCTCCTGGTTTTAGCTTTCAACTAAGAATACCAAGAGAACAAAGCAAAATTGGTGATAAAAGTAAATTGGAAAGTTGTTTAAAATTACATTCTCTATTTAAATCATGAAAGATTTTTTGGACTTGACTGTCCCTTTAAGTGAATACATGGTTTCATTACCGCTCTCATATAGTAAGCGTAAAGATCACAATACGAGGGAGCGTGTCCCTCTGTGATATTAAAGACAATATTTATACAGATCAATAAAATACTTGTAAGCATATTATGCTTTTCTTTCTCTTATTTAATGTTTAACACATTAGCATAAGGCATTGCCCACCTTGAACACATAGGCTTGTTCAAGGGGGGATTGTGGAGATAGTCCACCACATTAAATTCTCCCTTTTTTTTCCGAAGGGGTTTTAGGGAAATTCTTTCTAAAATTATTTTTAGTAGGCTTATCACTGCTTTAGTGATGACTTATACTGTGCAAACATCCCATGAGTACAGTCAGAAAACCCATATACTCCCATTCCCAATCATATATGCTCCAAGTGTTGGTGTATTGGCATATTGTGATAGTATTTTTAAAAAAAAATTCTTTCAAAATCAGTTTTCTGGTTTTAGAAATAACTTGAAAATTCAGATTGGGACTGATCTGTCCACATTTTAGTAGATAATTACGGGATAATACTTCTTAAAATTACGTATTAAATACTGAACAAGGACAGCCCTGCAATTAGGCTTAAGGAAATCATACTAAATACATAATAAAACTAATACATTATTTTAAACTTTTATTAGAACCAAAATCAGGAGTAGATGAACAGTTGGTACAGAGAATCCTCTATACTCACTAACTCTTTATATTCCAAGAAAACTTACGTTATTACATTATGAAGAAATAAAAAAGTGCATAAATGTGTCCACCTTTCTGAAATTAAAACCTGAAGCACACTATTTAAAAGAAAAACATTATAGACTGTTAAATTTATGAGGGTAATACCCTAATCCAGAATACTATAAGAAGGGGGCCTAAAACCAGACATTGAGGGTAACACAGCTCCTCTCGGTACAGATGAGACATTGAGGGAAACACAGCTCCTCTCGGTACAGATGAGACATTGAGGGAAACACAGCTCCTCTCGGTACAGATGAGACATTGAGGGAAACACAGCTCCTCTCGGTACAGATGAGACATTGAGGGAAACACAGCTCCTCTCGGTACAGATGAGACATTGAGGGAAACACAGCTCCTCTCGGTACAGATGAGACATTGAGGGAAACACAGCTCCTCTCGGTACAGATGAGACATTGAGGGAAACACAGCTCCTCTCGGTACAGATGAGACATTGAGGGAAACACAGCTCCTCTCGGTACAGATGAGACATTGAGGGAAACACAGCTCCTCTCGGTACAGATGAGACATTGAGGGAAACACAGCTCCTCTCGGTACAGATGAGACATTGAGGGTAACACAGCTCCTCTCGGTACAGATGAGACATTGAGGGTAACACAGCTCCTCTCGGTACAGATGAGACATTGAGGGTAACACAGCTCCTCTCGGTACAGATGAGACATTGAGGGTAACACAGCTCCTCTCGGTACAGATGAGACATTGAGGGTAACACAGCTCCTCTCGGTACAGATGAGACATTGAGGGTAACACAGCTCCTCTCGGTACAGATGAGACATTGAGGGTAACACAGCTCCTCTCGGTACAGATGAGACATTGAGGGTAACACAGCTCCTCTCGGTACAGATGAGACATTGAGGGTAACACAGCTCCTCTCGGTACAGATGAGACATTGAGGGTAACACAGCTCCTCTCGGTACAGATGAGACATTGAGGGTAACACAGCTCCTCTCGGTACAGATGAGACATTGAGGGTAACACAGCTCCTCTCGGTACAGATGAGACATTGAGGGTAACACAGCTCCTCTCGGTACAGATGAGACATTGAGGGTAACACAGCTCCTCTCGGTACAGATGAGACATTGAGGGTAACACAGCTCCTCTCGGTACAGATGAGACATTGAGGGTAACACAGCTCCTCTCGGTACAGATGAGACATTGAGGGTAACACAGCTCCTCTCGGTACAGATGAGACATTGAGGGTAACACAGCTCCTCTCGGTACAGATGAGACATTGAGGGTAACACAGCTCCTCTCGGTACAGATGAGACATTGAGGGTAACACAGCTCCTCTCGGTACAGATGAGACATTGAGGGTAACACAGCTCCTCTCGGTACAGATGAGACATTGAGGGTAACACAGCTCCTCTCGGTACAGATGAGACATTGAGGGTAACACAGCTCCTCTCGGTACAGATGAGACATTGAGGGTAACACAGCTCCTCTCGGTACAGATGAGACATTGAGGGTAACACAGCTCCTCTCGGTACAGATGAGACATTGAGGGTAACACAGCTCCTCTCGGTACAGATGAGACATTGAGGGTAACACAGCTCCTCTCGGTACAGATGAGACATTGAGGGTAACACAGCTCCTCTCGGTACAGATGAGACATTGAGGGTAACACAGCTCCTCTCGGTACAGATGAGACATTGAGGGTAACACAGCTCCTCTCGGTACAGATGAGACATTGAGGGTAACACAGCTCCTCTCGGTACAGATGAGACATTGAGGGTAACACAGCTCCTCTCGGTACAGATGAGACATTGAGGGTAACACAGCTCCTCTCGGTACAGATGAGACATTGAGGGTAACACAGCTCCTCACGGTACAGATGAGACATTGAGGGTAACACAGCTCCTCACGGTACAGATGAGACATTGAGGGTAACACAGCTCCTCACGGTACAGATGAGACATTGAGGGTAACACAGCTCCTCACGGTACAGATGAGACATTGAGGGTAACACAGCTCCTCTCGGTACAGATCAGACATTGAGAGTAACACAGCTCCTCTCGGTACAGATGAGACATTGAGGGTAACACAGCTCCTCTCAGTACAGATGAGACATTGAGGGTAACACAGCTCCTCTCGGTACAGATGAGACATTGAGGGTAACACAGCTCCTCTCGGTACAGATGAGACATTGAGGGTAACACAGCTCCTCTCAGTACAGATGAGACATTGAGGGTAACACAGCTCCTCTCGGTACAGATCAGACATTGAGGGTAACACAGCTCCTCTCGGTACAGATGAGACATTGAGGGTAACACAGCTCCTCTCGGTACAGATCAGACATTGAGGGTAACACAGCTCCTCTCGGTACAGATGAGACATTGAGGGTAACACAGCTCCTCTCAGTACAGATCAGACATTGAGGGTAACACAGCTCCTCTCGGTACAGATCAGACATTGAGGGTAACACAGCTCCTCTCGGTACAGATGAGACATTGAGGGTAACACAGCTCCTCTCGGTACAGATGAGACATTGAGGGAAACATAGCTCCTCTCGGTACAGATGAGACATTGAGGGTAACATAGCTACTCTCGGTACAGATCAGACATTGAGGGTAACACAGCTCCTCTCGGTACAGATGAGACATTGAGGGTAACATAGCTCCTCTCGGTACAGATGAGACATTGAGGGTAACATAGCTCCTCTCGGTACAGATGAGACATTGAGGGTAACACAGCTCCTCTCGGTACAGATGAGACATTGAGGGTAACACAGCTCCTCTCGGTACAGATGAGACATTGAGGGTAACATAGCTCCTCTCGGTACAGATGAGACATTGAGGGTAACATAGCTCCTCTCGGTACAGATGAGACATTGAGGGTAACATAGCTCCTCTCGGTACAGATGAGACAAATAAAGAATCTGATGTAAATATGTATAGTTTAGAGAAGGGATAGAGGTGACATAATAGAAACCTTCAAATACTTGAAGGGACTTAAGTGACAGGAAACCCCAAGATTTGCTTTCATGATTTGGATAGAGAATACAATTTTAAACAACTTTCCAATTGACTTCAATTATCGAATTTGCTTCATTCTCAATATCCTTTTGCTGAAGTAACAGCATTACACTACTGGCAGTTAGATGAACACATCTAGTTAGCCAGTCATAAGAGACAAATGTGTGCAGGCACCAATGAGCAGCTAGCTCCCACTAGTGTAGGATGTGTGTGTATTCTCTCTCAACAAGGGATACCAAGAGAATGAAGCACATTTGAAAATAGTAGTACATTTAAAAGTGTCCTAGAATAACAGTCTATGTGAATCATGCCAGTTTAATTTTGACTTTCCTATCCCTTTTATAAAGTGAAAGCTGAAAGCATTTTCTACAAAAAAAAAAAAAAAGTGGTGTCACAATCTTATGTTAGAGGGTAGCAGATTCAAGAAAATGTGAGGAAGCTATTTTTATTAGGTTTTTTTGTTTTTTTTTACAAAAAGGGTGGTAGATTCATGGAATAAACTTCCAAAAGAGGTGGTAAACACAGTGACTGTAAAAGTGCTTGGGACATGCTTAAGACTATCCTAAGTAATAAGTAACATGTAATATGTGTAGACTTTATGGGACATGCATAAGGCTATCCTAAGGAAACAGTAACATGTAATATGTGTAGACTTGATGGGACATGCATAAGGCAATCCTAAGGAAACAGTAACATGTAATATGTGTAGACTTAATGGGACATGCATAAGGCTATCCTAAGGAAACAGTAACATGTAATATGTGTAGACTTGATGGGACATGCATAAGGCTATCCTAAGAAAACTAACATGTAATATGTGTAGACTTGATGAGACATGCATAAGGTTATACTAAGTAATAAGTAACATGTAATATGTGTAGACTTGATGGGACATACATAAGGCTATCCTAAGTAATAAGTAACATGTAATATGGGTAGACTTGATGGGACATACATAAGGCTATCCTAAGTAATAAGTAACATGTAATATGGGTAGACTTGATGGGACATACATAAGGCTATCCTAAGTAACATGTAATATGTGTAGACTTGATGGGACATACATAAGGCTAGCCTAAGGAAACTAACATGTAATATGTGTAGACTTGATGGGACATGCATAAGGCTATCCCAAGTAATAAGTAACATGTAATATGTGTAGATTTGATGGGACATACATAAGGCTATCCTAAGTAACATGTAATATGTGTAGACTTGATGGGACATGCATAAGGCTATCCTAAGGAAACAGTAACATGTTATATGTGTAGATTTGATGGGACATACATAAGGCTATCCTAAGTAACATGTAATATGTGTAGATTTGATGGGACATGCATAAGGCTATCCTAAGGAAACAGTAACATGTTATATGTGTAGACTTGATGGGACATGCATAAGGCTATCCTATGTAATAAGTAACATGTAATATGGGTAGACTTGATGGGACATGCATAAGGCTATCCTAAGGAAACAGTAACATGTAATATGTGTAGACTTGATGGGACATGCATAAGGCTATCCTATGTAATAAGTAACATGTAATATGTGTAGACTTGATAGGACATGCATAAGGCTATCCTAAGAAAACTGTAACATGTAATATGTGTAGATTTGATGGGGCATGCATAAGGCTATCCTATGTAATAAGTAACATGTAATATGAGTAGACGTGATGGGACATGCTTAAGGCTATCCTATGTAATAAGTAACATGTAATATGGGTAGACTTGATGGGACATGCATAAGGCTATCCTATGTAATAAGTAACAAGTAATGTGTAGACTTGATGTGGCATGCATAAGGCTATCCTAAGTAATAAGTAACATGTAATATGTGTAGACTTGATGGGACATGCATAAGGCTATCCTAAGTAATAAGTAACATGTAATATGTGTAGACTTGATGGGACATACATAAGGTTATACTAAGTAACATATAATATGTGTAGACTTGATGGGACATACATAAGGCTATCCTAAGTAACAGTAACATGTAATATGTGTAGACTTGATGAGACATGCATAAGGTTATACTAAGTAATAAGTAACATGTAATATGTGTAGATTTGATGGGACATGCATAAGGCTATACTAAGAAAACTAACGAAATATGTGTAGATTTGATGGGACATGCATAAGGCTAGCCTAAGAAACAGTAGCGTGTAATATGTGTAGACTTGATGGGACATACATAAGGTCATCCTATGTAACAAGTAACATGTAATATGTGTAGACTTGATGGGGCATGCATAAGGCTATCCTAATTAATAAGTAACATGTAATATGTGTAGACTTGATGGGACATGCATAAGGCTATCCTAAGTAATAAGTAACATGTAATATGTGTAGACTTGATGGGACATACATAAGGCTATACTAAGTAATAAGTAACATGAAATATGTGTAGACTTGATGGGACAGGCATAAGGCTATACTAAGTAACAGTAACATGTAATATGTGTAGACTTGATGGGACATGCATAAGGCTATACTAAGAAAACAGTAACATGTAATATGTGTAGACTTGATGGGACATGCATAAGGCTATCCTAAGTAATAAGTAACATGTAATATGTGTAGACTTGATGGGACATACATAAGGCTATACTAAGTAATAAGTAACATGCAATATGGGTAGACTTGATGGGACATGCATAAGGCTATCCTAAGTAATAAGTAACATGTAATATGGGTAGACTTGATGGGACATACATAAGGCTACACGAAGTAATAAGTAACATGTGTAGACTTGATGGGACATGCATAAGACTATCCTAAGGAAACAGTAACATGTAATATGTGTAGACTTGATGGGACATGCATAAGGCTACACTAAGTAATAAGTAACATGTAATATGGGTAGACTTGATGAGACATGCATAAGGCTATCCTAAGTAATAAGTAACATGTAATATGGGTAGACATGATGGGACATGCATAAGGCTATCCTAAGTAATAAGTAACATGTAATATGTGTAGACTTGATGGGACAGGCATAAGGCTATACTAAGCAATAAGTAGCGTGTAATATGTGTAGACTTGATGAGACATGCATAAGGCTAGCCTAAGAAACAGTAGCGTGTAATATGGGTAGACTTGATGGGACATGCATAAGGCTAGCCTAAGTAATAAGTAACATGTAATATGGGTAGACTTGATGGGACATGCATAAGGCTATCCTAAGTAATAAGTAACATGTAATATGTGTAGACTTGATGGGACAGGCATAAGGCTATACTAAGCAATAAGTAGCGTGTAATATGTGTAGACTTGATGAGACATGCATAAGGCTAGCCTAAGAAACAGTAGCGTGTAATGTGTAGACTTGATGAGACATGCATAAGGCTAGCCTAAGAAACAGTAGCGTGTAATATGGGTAGACTTGATGGGACATGCATAAGGCTAGCCTAAGAAACAGTAATGTGTAATATGTGTAGACGATGGGACATGCATAAGGCTATCCCAAGTAATAAGTAACATGTGTAGACTTGATGGGACATGCATAAGGCTATCCTAAGTAATAAGTAACATGTAATATGTGTAGACTTGATGGGACAGGCATAAGGCTATACTAAGCAATAAGTAGCGTGTAATATGTGTAGACTTGAGACATGCATAAGGCTATCCTAAGAAAACCGTAATATAGGTAGACTTGATGGGCCTTTTGGTTCTCATCTACCAACAAATTCTATGTTTCTTTGGGTTCGGGACATTTTATCAAACACGGATGGCAGAGATATCCCGTTTCTGGTTGCAGACTAAACAGTTGGTAATTAACCTTAAAGGGACACTGAACCCATTTTTCTTTCTTTCATGATTCAGATAGAGCATGCAATTTTAAGCAACTGTCTAATATACGCCTATTAACACATTTTTTTCATTCTCTTGCTATCTTTATTTGAAAAAGAAGGCATCTAAACTATGGAGCCAGATAAGTTTTGGTTCAGCACCGTGGACAGCACTTGTTTATTGGTGGGTGCATTTATCCACTACTCAGCAACAACCCAGGTTGTTCACCAAAAATGGACCGGCATCTAAACTTACATTCTTGCTTTTCAAATAAAGATACCAAGAGAATGAAGAACATTTGATAATAGGAGTAAATTAGAAAGTTGCTTAAAATTGCATGCTCTATCTGAATCATGAAAGAAAAAAATTGGGTTCAGTATCCCTTTAAAAGCAGAGTCAAAAGGTAGTTGTAGATCTTTGTGTGTGTAATGCAAATGTAACCTTTATGTCAACAAATGTAAAATAAAAACAGAATTTATGTTTACCTGATAAATTTCTTTCTCCAACGGTGTGTCCGGTCCACGGCGTCATCCTTACTTGTGGGATATTCTCTTCCCCAACAGGAAATGGCAAAGAGCCCAGCAAAGCTGGTCACATGATCCCTCCTAGGCTCCGCCTACCCCAGTCATTCGACCGACGTTAAGGAGGAATATTTGCATAGGAGAAACCATATGGTACCGTGGTGACTGTAGTTAAAGAAAATAAATTATCAGACCTGATTAAAAAACCAGGGCGGGCCGTGGACCGGACACACCGTTGGAGAAAGAAATTTATCAGGTAAACATAAATTCTGTTTTCTCCAACATAGGTGTGTCCGGTCCACGGCGTCATCCTTACTTGTGGGAACCAATACCAAAGCTTTAGGACACGGATGAAGGGAGGGAGCAAATCAGGTCACCTAAATGGAAGGCACCACGGCTTGCAAAACCTTTCTCCCAAAAATAGCCTCAGAAGAAGCAAAAGTATCAAACTTGTAAAATTTGGTAAAAGTGTGCAGTGAAGACCAAGTCGCTGCCCTACATATCTGATCAACAGAAGCCTCGTTCTTGAAGGCCCATGTGGAAGCCACAGCCCTAGTGGAATGAGCTGTGATTCTTTCGGGAGGCTGCCGTCCGGCAGTCTCGTAAGCCAATCTGATGATGCTTTTAATCCAAAAAGAGAGAGAGGTAGAAGTTGCTTTTTGACCTCTCCTTTTACCTGAATAAACAACAAACAAGGAAGATGTTTGTCTAAAATCCTTTGTAGCATCTAAATAGAATTTTAGAGCGCGAACAACATCCAAATTGTGCAACAAACGTTCCTTCTTCGAAACTGGTTTCGGACACAGAGAAGGTACGATAATCTCCTGGTTAATGTTTTTGTTAGAAACAACTTTTGGAAGAAAACCAGGTTTAGTACGTAAAACCACCTTATCTGCATGGAACACCAGATAAGGAGGAGAACACTGCAGAGCAGATAATTCTGAGACTCTTCTAGCAGAAGAAATTGCAACTAAAAACAAAACTTTCCAAGATAATAACTTAATATCAACGGAATGTAAGGGTTCAAACGGAACCCCCTGAAGAACTGAAAGAACTAAATTGAGACTCCAAGGAGGAGTCAAAGGTTTGTAAACAGGCTTGATTCTAACCAGAGCCTGAACAAAGGCTTGAACATCTGGCACAACTGCCAGCTTTTTGTGAAGTAACACCGACAAGGCAGAAATCTGTCCCTTCAGGGAACTTGCAGATAATCCTTTTTCCAATCCTTCTTGAAGGAAGGATAGAATCCTAGGAATCTTAACCTTGTCCCAAGGGAATCCTTTAGATTCACACCAACAGATATATTTTTTCCAAATTTTGTGGTAAATCTTTCTAGTTACAGGCTTTCTAGCCTGAACAAGAGTATCGATAACAGAATCTGAGAATCCTCGCTTCGATAAAATCAAGCGTTCAATCTCCAAGCAGTCAGCTGGAGTGAAACCAGATTCGGATGTTCGAACGGACCCTGAACAAGAAGGTCTCGTCTCAAAGGTAGCTTCCAAGGTGGAGCCGATGACATATTCACCAGATCTGCATACCAAGTCCTGCGTGGCCACGCAGGAGCTATCAAGATCACCGACGCCCTCTCCTGATTGATCCTGGCTACCAGCCTGGGGATGAGAGGAAATGGCGGGAACACATAAGCTAGTTTGAAGGTCCAAGGTGCTACTAGTGCATCCACTAGAGCCGCCTTGGGATCCCTGGATCTGGCCCCGTAGCAAGGAACTTGAAGTTCTGACGAGAGGCCATCAGATCCATGTCTGGAATGCCCCACAGGTGAGTGACTTGGGCAAAGATTTCCGGATGGAGTTCCCACTCCCCCGGATGCAATGTCTGACGACTCAGAAAATCCGCTTCCCAATTTTCCACTCCTGGGATGTGGATAGCAGACAGGTGGCAGGAGTGAGACTCCGCCCATAGAATGATTTTGGTCACTTCTTCCATCGCTAGGGAACTCCTTGTTCCCCCCTGATGGTTGATGTACGCAACAGTTGTCATGTTGTCTGATTGAAACCGTATGAACTTGGTCCTCGCTAGCTGAGGCCAGGCCTTGAGAGCATTGAATATCGCTCTCAGTTCCAGAATATTTATCGGTAGAAGAGATTCTTCCCGAGACCAAAGACCCTGAGCTTTCAGGGATCCCCAGACCGCGCCCCAGCCCATCAGACTGGCGTCGGTCGTGACAATGACCCACTCTGGTCTGCGGAATGTCATCCCTTGTGACAGGTTGTCCAGGGACAGCCACCAACGGAGTGAGTCTCTGGTCCTCTGATTTACTTGTATCTTCGGAGACAAGTCTGTATAGTCCCCATTCCACTGACTGAGCATGCACAGTTGTAATGGTCTTAGATGAATGCGCGCAAAAGGAACTATGTCCATTGCCGCTACCATCAACCCGATCACTTCCATGCACTGAGCTATGGAAGGAAGAGGAACGGAATGAAGTATCCGACAAGAGTCTAGAAGTTTTGTTTTTCTGACCTCTGTCAGAAAAATACTCATTTCTAAGGAGTCTATAATTGTTCCCAAGAAGGGAACCCTTGTTGACGGGGATAGAGAACTCTTTTCCACGTTCACTTTCCATCCGTGAGATCTGAGAAAGGCCAGGACGATGTCCGTGTGAGCCTTTGCTTGAGGAAAGGACGACGCTTGAATCAGAATGTCGTCCAAGTAAGGTACTACCGCAACGCCCCTTGGTCGTAGCACAGCTAGAAGGGACCCTAGTACCTTTGTGAAAATCCTTGGAGCAGTGGCTAATCCGAAAGGAAGCGCCACGAACTGGTAATGTTTGTCCAGGAATGCGAACCTTAGGAACCGATGATGTTCCTTGTGGATAGGAATATGTAGATACGCATCCTTTAAATCCACCGTGGTCATGAATTGACCTTCCTGGATGGAAGGAAGAATAGTTCGAATGGTTTCCATCTTGAACGATGGAACCTTGAGAAACTTGTTTAAGATCTTGAGATCTAAGATTGGTCTGAACGTTCCCTCTTTTTTGGGAACTATGAACAGATTGGAGTAGAACCCCATCCCTTGTTCTCTTAATGGAACTGGATGAATCACTCCCATTTTTAACAGGTCTTCTACACAATGTAAGAACGCCTGTCTTTTTATGTGGTCTGAAGACAACTGAGACCTGTGGAACCTCCCCCTTGGGGGAAGTCCCTTGAATTCCAGAAGATAACCTTGGGAGACTATTTCTAGCGCCCAAGGATCCAGAACATCTCTTGCCCAAGCCTGAGCGAAGAGAGAGAGTCTGCCCCCCACCAGATCCGGTCCCGGATCGGGGGCCAACATTTCATGCTGTCTTGGTAGCAGTGGCAGGTTTCTTGGCCTGCTTTCCCTTGTTCCAGCCTTGCATTGGTCTCCAAGCTGGCTTGGCTTGAGAAGTATTACCCTCTTGCTTAGAGGACGTAGCACTTTGGGCTGGTCCGTTTTTACGAAAGGGACGAAAATTAGGTCTATTTTTTGCCTTGAAAGGCCGATCCTGAGGAAGGGCGTGGCCCTTACCCCCAGTGATATCAGAGATAATCTCTTTCAAGTCAGGGCCAAACAGCGTTTTCCCCTTGAAAGGAATGTTAAGTAGCTTGTTCTTGGAAGACGCATCAGCCGACCAAGATTTCAACCAAAGCGCTCTGCGCGCCACAATAGCAAACCCAGAATTCTTAGCCGCTAACCTAGCCAATTGCAAAGTGGCGTCTAGGGTGAAAGAATTAGCCAATTTGAGAGCATTAATTCTGTCCATAATCTCCTCATAAGGAGGAGAATCACTATCGAGCGTCTTTATCAGCTCATCGAACCAGAAACATGCGGCTGTAGCGACAGGGACAATGCATGAAATTGGTTGTAGAAGGTAACCCTGCTGAACAAACATCTTTTTAAGCAAACCTTCTAATTTTTTATCCATAGGATCTTTGAAAGCACAACTATCCTCTATGGGTATAGTGGTGCGTTTGTTTAAAGTGGAAACCGCTCCCTCGACCTTGGGGACTGTCTGCCATAAGTCCTTTCTGGGGTCGACCATAGGAAACAATTTTTTAAATATGGGGGGAGGGACGAAAGGAATACCGGGCCTTTCCCATTCTTTATTAACAATGTCCGCCACCCGCTTGGGTATAGGAAAAGCTTCTGGGAGCCCCGGCACCTCTAGGAACTTGTCCATTTTACATAGTTTCTCTGGGATGACCAACTTTTCACAATCATCCAGAGTGGATAATACCTCCTTAAGCAGAATGCGGAGATGTTCCAACTTAAATTTAAATGCAATCACATCAGGTTCAGCCTGTTGAGAAATGTTCCCTGAATCAGTAATTTCTCCCTCAGACAAAACCTCCCTGGCCCCATCAGACTGGGTTAGGGGCCCTTCAGAGATATTAATATCAGCGTCGTCATGCTCTTCAGTATCTAAAACAGAGCAGCCACGCTTACGCTGACAAGGGTTCATTTTGGCTAAAATGTTTTTGACAGAATTATCCATTACAGCCGTTAATTGTTGCATAGTAAGGAGTATTGGCGCGCTAGATGTACTAGGGGCCTCCTGAGTGGGCAAGACTCGTGTAGACGAAGGAGGGAATGATGCAGTACCATGCTTACTCCCCTCACTTGAGGAATCATCTTGGGCATCATTGTCATTATCACATAAATCACATTTATTTAAATGAATAGGAATTCTGGCTTCCCCACATTCAGAACACAGTCTATCTGGTAGTTCAGACATGTTAAACAGGCATAAACTTGATAACAAAGTACAAAAACGTTTTAAAATAAAACCGTTACTGTCACTTTAAATTTTAAACTGAACACACTTTATTACTGCAATTGCGAAAAAACATGAAGGAATTGTTCAAAATTCACCAAATTTTCACCACAGTGTCTTAAAGCCTTAAAAGTATTGCACACCAAATTTGGAAGCTTTAACCCTTAAAATAACGGAACCGGAGCCGTTTTAAACTTTAACCCCTTTACAGTCCCTGGTATCTGCTTTGCTGAGACCCAACCAAGCCCAAAGGGGAATACGATACCAAATGACGCCTTCAGAAAGTCTTTTCTAAGTATCAGAGCTCCTCTCACATGCGACTGCATGCCATGCCTCTCAAAAACAAGTGCGCCACACCGGCGCGAAAATGAGGCTCTGCTTAAGCTTTGGGAAAGCCCCTAAGGAATAAGGTGTCTAATACAGTGCCTGCCGATATTATTATATCAAAAATACCCAGATAAAATGATTCCTCAAGGCTAAATATGTGTTAATAATGAATCGATTTAGCCCAGAAACAGTCTACAGTCTTAATAAGCCCTTGTGAAGCCCTTATTTATGATCGTAATAAACATGGCTTACCGGATCCCATAGGGAAAATGACAGCTTCCAGCATTACATCGTCTTGTTAGAATGTGTCATACCTCAAGCAGCAAGAGACTGCACACTGTTCCCCCAACTGAAGTTAATTGCTCTCAACAGTCCTGTGTGGAACAGCCATGGATTTTAGTTACGGTTGCTAAAATCATTTTCCTCATACAAACAGAAATCTTCATCTCTTTTCTGTTTCTGAGTAAATAGTACATACCAGCACTATTTCAAAATAACAAACTCTTGATTGAATAATAAAAACTACAGTTAAACACTAAAAAACTCTAAGCCATCTCCGTGGAGATGTTGCCTGTACAACGGCAAAGAGAATGACTGGGGTAGGCGGAGCCTAGGAGGGATCATGTGACCAGCTTTGCTGGGCTCTTTGCCATTTCCTGTTGGGGAAGAGAATATCCCACAAGTAAGGATGACGCCGTGGACCGGACACACCTATGTTGGAGAAACAATATTTATTCTAGGTCTCTTATAGCAACGCACAATGTTAAAAACAAAGTATAAATAAAAGTTCTCTTTTATTACCACCATCTTTTTCTGGTATTAGCAAATAGCTTCACTAATTTCAGCTATCAAACCTGTTCAGAACGATAACACATTTCAATAAAAAATCCTGCATCATTTATGACCAACATTAAAAATGCATTCAAACAAATACCACCATTAAAAAAAGTTTATTTTGTATTGTTTTACAGTGTATAGCGAATCCTTCCTAAGGGATGCAGATAGCTAAGATAGGGTTAATTGTAAAGAATTGTTCTTCCATTTTGGTGTAATAAAAGGAGTATAATCATACAGGGCATGTAAGAGATTTCACACATGGAGAATACTTTAATACCTGGAGAATAAAAGACAAAAGGGTGATATATAAAGGCTTTTGGCTTTGTACCAGAGAGGAAAGTGGCTGAAGGCCTCTGACATGCATTCCAAACAAAACAACCAGCAGAAGTCATGAGTGATCAGTTAATGCGATGCACTCTTGTGCAATCCAAAGGAGGGTTATGTAGCTGTCTCTCAGTGGACGGATTAGCAAACTAGAGAATATGATGCCAGATTTCCAGTGTAACGACAGTTACATTTTCATATTTCTTCCAAATCATTACAAGTCCTCTTTTGCTGTGAAATGAAACCAAGTGCAGTGCTACCACTGCAGGAAGGGATTCTGGGAAGTTGTATGCAAATTTAAACCGTGAATATTAATATTCAGAAAATTAAGGAATTTACATAACTTCTTACAATTTTTTTTATATATATATATATATATATATATATATATATATATATATATACATATACATACACACACATATGCTAGTTTTGTGATACACTGCCAGAAAAGTAAAAAAAAAAAAAATCAGATGTTAATGCAATATTAATTTTAAAATATGTTAGCAGCTCCAGTTAATCGTTACGGCTGTATTAGAATATATTAGTCTTAAACTGCCTTGGAACCAAGCACACATTGGGAGGAAATGCTGAGGTTTTATAATGGAGCAACCTTATTTTGTGACATGACAATTCGCACTATAGTATTCAAAAGTGAAACCAAAATGCTATTTTGTTATAACTATATACAAAACAATATTACAGTTTTCTTAAATTTTTATAAAGGATACAAAGTAATTTCCCATATTATAGATTCATTTGAGATTAAGATAAATAATTACTGGTCTGAACACTCAACCATTTTCAAGCAGTTTGAAATAGTTTTTGTTTTTTTCCTTTATTTTAACGCTTGAAACAATATAACTAATATACAATATTTCAGTACCTGCAATGAGAAGTTTCAGTCACATGTATATTGGCTTAGGTTCAGTCTATTTAATCAGATGTAGTGATCAAATGTGCTTTTGCAGAACTGTGACGCACAAAAACCATCTAGTTAACATTTACACGAATAACTCATAGTGACAAGTTGCCAAGTGCGCGCAGGAAGTGGTGACTAATAAGTAATGTGCAAAACTGTAATAAAGTGAAGGTTACAGTAAGTAACAAGATGGCTTTCCGTTTTAAAGGGACAGTACTGTAAAATTGTTTTCCCCTCAATGAATTTCCAATGACTCGTTATACCAGCTACAGAATATAAAATGTAATAGAAATCATTCTTTTAAGTTTATTTTTGTATATTGTAGCGGTTTCTGTTAATTGAAAGCAGCTGTGCTTCCCTTGAGAGCAGACATTAGCTTATCTCTCTATACAAAATCCTCCACATATCTCACATAGTGAGACCAATAATAAAGATAAAACAATGGAAAATGAACATTTTAGAACCCCTCTGTTCAAGCAACCACTGGGAGAGTGATTTATGTATAAACCTTGCTCACATAGCTTTTCTATAATTAATGGTTAAGTACTGATATTGTAGATGTGGTTACAACAGGCAAAACCAGCTAATTGATGTGTTAACAATTTCTCATACTCCTAACAGGTAAACTGGATAATTGGGAACACATTAAAGGGACACTGAACTCACATTTTTTCTTTCGCGATTCAGATAGAGCATGACATTTTAAGCAACTTTCTCATTTACTCCTATCATCAAATTTTCTTTATTCTCTTGGTATCTTTATTTGAAATGCAAGAATGTAAGTTTAGATGCCGGCCCATTTTTGGTGAACAACCTGGGTTGCCGTTGCTGATTGGTGGATACATTCATCCACCAATAAAAAAGTGCTGTCCAGAGGTCTGAAACAAGAAAAAAGCTTAGATATCTAATTTTTTAAATAAAGATAGCAAGAGTACGAAGAAAAATTAATAGGAGTAAATTAGAAAGTTGCTAAAAATTGCATCTATCTGAATCACGAAACAAAAAAAATTGGGTTCAGTGTCCCTTTAAAGGAGAGAGAAAATCTCAATACACTGTCTGTCCCTTTAAATCTGTGAAAAGTCACATATTTACAATGAGATAACCGATACTCCAAGATTCTCCCGGAATCCTAACAGACTGTGTATGAATCATTATGCTCTGCAAGTAACAAAGCCCCATTACCAGCAAGATTACACCTCTAGGTTAGAAAAAAAATGGAACAAAAAACAGCAATTCATGCCTGCACAGAATTCCCATTTACACCAGAATCCGACGGCCAATGTGCTCAGCTGTGCTTTTGGTATCTTGCCACCCCTGTTAACCATTTCAAGAAGAAAGAAAAAGATCTGCTTAACAAAATCAAGGTGGTAAATGTAATGCACATATGTTATATGCCCTATACAGCCAAAGTATTAGTAACAACGGTCAGGTTTGTATCAATAATCCATTCAGTACAATGTACTTGCCAAGCAGCAACCATCTACTGCATTAACAATGAGTAGAAGGTTAAATTATGTAAGCATATTCATATACTTGTAATGAGCTTTGGCAAACCCTCAGTCATCCCTTTAAATTCCTATAATATGTAATCATTGCTACAATACAAGCACGAGCAGCTAGCTGATGTATCAGCTGATTGGGAGACAATTCTGATTAAATTGGATCAGCTGGGGTTGTAGGCTACAACTCAGTATCTGGTAACATGAGTTGTAAGCACCAACAAGCAATTCAATGAGTTACACCGAAAGGAACAAAGAACTCTGCAATGTAATCCAATAGTTACAAATATATTTAAACCACAGAAGATTTCTTTGGTAGTCTGGGCTTACAAAATACAAAGAAAATGGTTAGGTGGGGGGTGGGGCCTGTTGCCCAACACTTATATTACACAGCATGAATGAAATAAGATGCAATAGTCAAACTATTGTCACACAACGGAGTATTCAACAAGTCAGGTAGCTTGTCACAGACCAATAATGGTCATAAAATAAGCAGTCTCTATGAGGGGTTGATAAAACAATTTCAATGTTACATTTATGATTTTTTTTTTTCACAATGTATATAAACCAACACACCTGCAAGCACTGAACACAACCGTAGAACTTCCTAAACTTGAGCACCTTTGTCCTGTCTAAAGTGATCATGAAAATATAAAAACTGCATGTTTACTTTCCATGTTTTGTTTTGTTTTTATAAAAAAACCCCTCACTTTTAAAGGCATAAAAGGGAAATGTTTCACTTAAAGGGATACAGAACACCTGTAAAAAGCTGACTGGAAAATGAACATTAGATCAAAATGCCCTCAAACCATATCCCACGGTTGAGTAACAAAGCTTGTCCCAGGACTTGCAAGAGCATTCATCTTCCACGTGCAGCCACTATTTTTCTGCTCAGTGTAAAGAAGTTTACAATTAATTCTCATGAGATTGTGAAATCACATAAGACAGTAATGTAAAGTTTGAGCTCAGCACTGATGACTGATGGCTGGGGAGGGGGGGGGGGGGGGGTAATGACAGTAAAAAGCTGAAGTATTAATGCTCACAAGAGCACTTACTCTGGTCAGCGGATTACATTTTGAATTAAAATCTCTTCATTATACATTGAGATGTTCCGGTGATATTTTCTAGTCAACGTTTTACAAAAATTCTAAGCTATAAGTCACTATGAAGTATGGGTAACATGTCCGTTTATGTATCCTTTAGCTCAGTACTATGCCACCCACACCGAGTACTGCAGATGCTAGAGTTACTGTGCAATCAGAAAATAGAATGAAAGACAAGTGAGTAACTTAAAGGGACAGTCTAGTCCAAAATAAACTTTCATGATTCAGATAGGGCATGTAATTTTAAACAATTTTCCAATTTACTTTTATCACAAATTTTGCTTTGTTCTCTTGGTATTCTTAGTTGAAAGCTTAAACTAAGAGGTTCATATGCTAATTTCTTAGACCTTGAAGGCCACCTCTTTTCCAAATGCATTTTAATAGTTTTTCACCACTAGAGGGTGTTAGTTCATGTGTTTCATATAGATAACACTGTGCTCATGCACGTGAAGTTATCTGGGAGCAGGCACTGATTGGCTAAACTGCAAGTCTAACAAAAGAATTGAAATAAAGGGGCAGTTTGCAGAGGCTTAGATACAGGGTAATCACAGAGGTTAAAAGTATATTATTATAACTGTGTTCGTTATGCAAAACTGGGGAATGGGTAATAAAGGGATTATCTATCTTTTAAAACAATAAAAATTCTGGTGTAGACTGTCCCTTTAAGCAAATGGTGCAGGGTTCAATTGGATATGACAGAGGCTGACACAAATTATAAGCAGCTTGTTATACAGATTTCATGATTAAGGATTAGTAAAAGCATTATTTCCTTAACACAACAGCCTACCTAACGGATACAAGTAGTAACTTAGTTACGTGTGACAGATTGGGCTGACCGGTCGCTGCTTCACACTGTGGTGAGACAGAATCTGTGACTCAGATGATGCTGACTAGGTCTGCTTGACACAGAAAGCTGATAGGCTGCTTGATTCCTCAACTGCCAGAAAAAAGCTGGACCCCCATACTATGCACTGTAGCCCTTTCTGGCAGTCATGAGTTTAACCTACTGCAATGCTAGAAAGCATCAGTCTTCTATAACTGGTTATGCATAGGTATAAGTGATGTCTGCAGCGCTTCAGACAATCCTAGACACAAACACAGGGTAATGAGTCTTAATTTTAATGATGACTTTCGTTAGAGCCTCCGTTGGGCAAAATGACCCTGTGGTACATTCTATGTTACAAAAGACCATTTGTATTTAAGGCACAGGACTACTCTCTTGCATGAACATAGGGCCTTGACCCCATAAAGACAAAGCGACTCACAAATAGCTTAAAGGGAAATAAGTGTAAACATAAAATACGATTTCATCAGAGAATTTAAACAAATGCCAATTTTAAATGTTTAACCCTTAGAAAAGGAAAACACAAAGCTAGGACATTAAACCTCTCCTGCTTTGTGAAAAAATATTGCTCTGTCCAAAGCTCTGAAGTAGGCTAGAAAGCAAACTCTGTAACCTGCAAATCAATAGCTAGTTAAGGAAGCATTTATAAACCTAGGTTACGGGTTTGGCTTCTTGGTATCTCTAAGGAGCATAGGACAACACTTAATTTTCACACAATAGCAAGATGCTAAATGTCCTTTAAAGTTGGGCCACCCATGAGCAGTGCAACACAGCTCCTGAGAAACACATAGCCTATCAGGAGTGGTATACATAAGAATCAACCAATCAAATCACATCCTTCTCAAAGATAGCATAGGTGCATGGCTCCTGCTAAGCATGTGTAGAACAATGAGAAAGGGAATTCATCTACAAATACATTGCTGTAACAAAATGTCACGGTAACTATAGATTGACCTTCATAACTAAGATGTTCTAATGCAGTGTCTAATACTTAACACAAGGCACATTTTGAACCTTTTCTTATACAAAAGAGCACCACTGTTCCAGGCATAAAAGAGGGTCTAATTTCAGCCTTTGGATAACATCACCTCAGTACGTAAGTTTATACCATATAGGAATTCCAGCACAATAGTTTGTATGTGATTACAGTATCAGTATGTGAAACGCTAATGTTCCTACCACTTCACGCAGAAAAAGAAATAAACAATCCTTTACCAAGAACACACAACATTCACATATACAAAAGAAAGGCTTAAGTCTAACATTTATTGTACAACTTTCGTTCTTTTCCAGGAGTAGTTGCAATGATTTCTGTAATTGGCTCATGGGTTTTCTTTGTTTTAGTAGTGATAAGAACCAGGGGTATTATGAAAAACCAAAATGTAGTGACAATGTAGCTTTAAAATGATATATGTCACAAACATGATTTATTTACGTGTGTGTGTGCGTGTTTTTTTTCCATTTTCTATACACATTTTGAGAAAATGATACCAGCAAGCATACTTTAGATGAGAGGAGAATGGGAGAAAATTCTTGTTAATATGATAGGAGGGCCAAGGAAACATTCATTTTATAGGTTAAAATGGAGGGGGTGGGTAAGAGGGGCAAGTGGTTTATGTTGCAGGTAGGAAGGGGAGGGAAGCATAAGGGGGTGGGGACAGTGGATGGTAATGTCGCAAACAAAAGACGCTCAACAACATTTGCTCTTCCAGCCCGTGACGCCGCCCCCGCTGCTGATATCTACATTTTCACTGTTGGGTTCTTTAACTGGAGTCTGCAAAAGAAACATTTAAGATTGATATTAGCAATAGTTTATTAACTGAGTACACAAACACAAGATTTCTAACAATGCTTCAGTACTACATGAAGATGCCAGTTGGAATCACGTCTTAACCATTGCTACTCACTGCAACCTTCTCTTGCAGCCAAGTGGTTAACACCCTAAACTGTGAGCCAATGAGACATTCTAATACAACTATATGATACAGAATGTAAGGTGTGCATTACTGATCCTAGATAATTGGGTTTAACCCTTACAAAGCATTGTAGTGCCACATCAAACCCAGCTAAGGAATAGCAGGCCTTGTGATAGTCTCTCCTGGCTGTGTTCTGCATGACAGCAGCAGGGGTTAAAGACACATTAGCGGAGGTCAGCAATACAATAATTACACATAAGTAATAAAGCAAATGCTTTAGCAGTAACATTGCAGAATATATAACTGATAAGACCCCTTTAAATCATGAAGTAAATAACTCTCAAAAGGGGCATTAATAATTTATATCAGTAAAGTCTGCATTGTTTTGCGGTCCGTAGTTATGAATGGCATTCATTAAGTTTTCGTGTAAAACGGTCAGTTATCCTAGAGATTTATTTTTAATATTTGGAGGATGAATATGGGCAAATGTTTAAAAGAACCGTACCAATTGCTCATGAGCCCACCTAATTCATGAGACAGCTGATAAAGACTACTTTAAAAACGGGACATAAGAATACATTTTTGTAAGCATAGTATTGAGTTTATTTTATACCTCCCTCTAGTCAGGTTAAAATATAGCTTTCACTGCATTCCAGTGTTGAACATGTGCAGAAACTCTCCTTCAAATACCTGCAGTGAAACCTAGGTTCCAAAATGGTGGCACACTTTTAGAGGGAGGTGCATGACGTGTATTTAGTGTTTAATGTCCCTTTAAGATTGCTATTACTGAGGGCTTTAGTAAAACAGAATACAAGGATATAAGACAAAATAACAGTATGCTGTATAGCACAAGTTTACATTTGTGAAGCAAAAAAATATTGGACATTTTGGAGCCCTTTAAAGACATCTCTATAACTGAACCTGATCTATTTTATTTTAGCTGCTCTTACTGAGACAGCAAACGACTAGATGTGAAGCTTGAACGGTGGGATAAAACAGAATTTATGTTTACCTGATAAATTTCTTTCTCCAACGGTGTGTCCGGTCCACGGCGTCATCCTTACTTGTGGGATATTCTCTTCCCCAACAGGAAATGGCAAAGAGCCCAGCAAAGCTGGTCACATGATCCCTCCTAGGCTCCGCCTACCCCAGTCATTCGACCGACGTTAAGGAGGA
Source organism: Bombina bombina (assembly GCF_027579735.1). Lineage (NCBI taxonomy): Eukaryota > Metazoa > Chordata > Amphibia > Anura > Bombinatoridae > Bombina > Bombina bombina. The sequence continues at coordinate 46,636,416 of NC_069502.1, read as the reverse complement.
ATATTTGCATAGGAGAAACCATATGGTACCGTGGTGACTGTAGTTAAAGAAAATAAAATATCAGACCTGATTAAAAAAACCAGGGCGGGCCGTGGACCGGACACACCGTTGGAGAAAGAAATTTATCAGGTAAACATAAATTCTGTTTTCTCCAACATAGGTGTGTCCGGTCCACGGCGTCATCCTTACTTGTGGGAACCAATACCAAAGCTTTAGGACACGGATGAAGGGAGGGAGCAAATCAGGTCACCTAAATGGAAGGCACCACGGCTTGCAAAACCTTTCTCCCAAAAATAGCCTCAGAAGAAGCAAAAGTATCAAACTTGTAAAATTTGGTAAAAGTGTGCAGTGAAGACCAAGTCGCTGCCCTACATATCTGATCAACAGAAGCCTCGTTCTTGAAGGCCCATGTGGAAGCCACAGCCCTAGTGGAATGAGCTGTGATTCTTTCGGGAGGCTGCCGTCCGGCAGTCTCGTAAGCCAATCTGATGATGCTTTTAATCCAAAAAGAGAGAGAGGTAGAAGTTGCTTTTTGACCTCTCCTTTTACCTGAATAAACAACAAACAAGGAAGATGTTTGTCTAAAATCCTTTGTAGCATCTAAATAGAATTTTAGAGCGCGAACAACATCCAAATTGTGCAACAAACGTTCCTTCTTTGAAACTGGTTTTGGACACAGAGAAGGTACGATAATCTCCTGGTTAATGTTTTTGTTAGAAACAACTTTTGGAAGAAAACCAGGTTTAGTACGTAAAACCACCTTATCTGCATGGAACACCAGATAAGGAGGAGAACACTGCAGAGCAGATAATTCTGAGACTCTTCTAGCAGAAGAAATCGCAACTAAAAACAAAACTTTCCAAGATAATAACTTAATATCAACGGAATGTAAGGGTTCAAACGGAACCCCCTGAAGAACTGAAAGAACTAAATTGAGACTCCAAGGAGGAGTCAAAGGTTTGTAAACAGGCTTGATTCTAACCAGAGCCTGAACAAAGGCTTGAACATCTGGCACAGCTGCCAGCTTCTTGTGAAGTAATACCGACAAGGCAGAAATCTGTCCCTTCAGGGAACTTGCAGATAATCCTTTTTCCAATCCTTCTTGAAGGAAGGATAGAATCCTAGGAATCTTAACCTTGTCCCAAGGGAATCCTTTAGATTCACACCAACAGATATATTTTTTCCAAATTTTGTGGTAAATCTTTCTAGTCACAGGCTTTCTGGCCTGAACAAGAGTATCGATCACAGAATCTGAGAATCCTCGCTTCGATAAAATCAAGCGTTCAATCTCCAAGCAGTCAGCTGGAGTGAAACCAGATTCGGATGTTCGAACGGACCCTGAACAAGAAGGTCTCGTCTCAAAGGTAGCTTCCAAGGTGGAGCCGATGACATATTCACCAGATCTGCATACCAAGTCCTGCGTGGCCACGCAGGAGCTATCAAGATCACCGACGCCCTCTCCTGCTTGATCCTGGCTATCAGCCTGGGGATGAGAGGAAATGGCGGGAACACATAAGCTAGTTTGAAGGTCCAAGGTGCTACTAGTGCATCCACTAGAGCCGCCTTGGGATCCCTGGATCTGGCCCCGTAGCAAGGAACTTTGAAGTTCTGACGAGAGGCCATCAGATCCATGTCTGGAATGCCCCACAGGTGAGTGACTTGGGCAAAGATTTCCGGATGGAGTTCCCACTCCCCCGGATGCAATGTCTGACGACTCAGAAAATCCGCTTCCCAATTTTCCACTCCTGGGATGTGGATAGCAGACAGGTGGCAGGAGTGAGACTCCGCCCAAAGAATAATTTTGGTTACTTCTTCCATCGCTAGGGAACTCCTTGTTCCCCCCTGATGGTTGATGTACGCAACAGTCGTCATGTTGTCTGATTGAAACCGTATGAACCTGGTCCTCGCAAGCTGGGGCCAGGCCTGGAGCGCATTGAATATCGCTCTCAGTTCCAGAATATTTATCGGTAGAAGAGATTCTTCCCGAGACCAAAGACCCTGAGCTTTCAGGGATCCCCAGACCGCGCCCCAGCCTATCAGACTGGCGTCGGTCGTGACAATGACCCACTCTGGTCTGTGGAACATCATCCCTTGAGACAGATTGTCCAGGGACAGCCACCAACGGAGTGAGTCTCTGGTCCTCTGATTTACTTGTATCTTCGGAGACAAGTCTGTATAGTCCCCATTCCACTGACTGAGCATGCACAGTTGTAATGGTCTTAGATGAATGCGCGCAAAAGGAACTATGTCCATCGCCGCCACCATCAACCCGATCACTTCCATGCACTGAGCTATGGAAGGAAGAGGAACGGAATGAAGTATCCGACAAGAGTCCAGAAGCTTTGTTTTTCTGGCCTCTGTTAGAAAGATCCTCATTTCTAAGGAGTCTATAATTGTTCCCAAGAAGGGAACCCTTGTTGACGGGGATAGAGAACTCTTTTCCACGTTCACTTTCCAGCCGTGAAATCTGAGAAAGGCCAGGACAATGTCCGTGTGAGCCTTTGCTTGAGGAAGGGACGACGCTTGAATCAGAATGTCGTCCAGGTAAGGTACTACTGCAATGCCCCTTGGTCTTAGCACCGCTAGAAGGGACCCTAGTACCTTTGTGAAGATCCTTGGAGCAGTGGCTAATCCGAAAGGAAGCGCCACGAACTGGTAATGTTTGTCCAGGAATGCAAACCTTAGGAACCGATGATGTTCCTTGTGGATAGGAATATGTAGATACGCATCCTTTAAATCCACCGTGGTCATAAATTGACCTTCCTGGATGGAAGGAAGGATAGTTCGAATGGTTTCCATCTTGAACGATGGGACCTTGAGAAATTTGTTTAAGATCTTGAGATCTAGGATTGGTCTGAACGTTCCCTCTTTTTTGGGAACTATGAACAGATTGGAGTAGAACCCCATCCCTTGTTCTCTTAATGGAACAGGATGAATCACTCCCATTTTTAACAGGTCTTCTACACAATGTAAGAACGCCTGTCTTTTTATGTGGTCTGAAGACAACTGCGACTTGTGGAACCTCCCCCTTGGGGGAAGTCCCTTGAATTCCAGAAGATAACCCTGGGAGACTATTTCTAGCGCCCAAGGATCCAGAACATCTCTTGCCCAAGCCTGAGCGAAGAGAGAGAGTCTGCCCCCCACCAGATCCGGTCCCGGATCGGGGGCCAATATTTCATGCTGTCTTGGTAGCAGTGGCAGGTTTCTTGGCCTGCTTTCCCTTGTTCCAGCCTTGCATTGGTCTCCAAGCTGGCTTGGCCTGAGAAGTATTACCCTCTTGCTTAGAGGACGTAGCACCTTGGGCTGGTCCGTTTTTACGAAAGGGACGAAAATTAGGTCTATTTTTTGCCTTGAAGGGCCGATCCTGAGGAAGGGCGTGGCCCTTACCCCCAGTGATATCAGAGATAATCTCTTTCAAGTCAGGACCAAACAGCGTTTTCCCCTTGAAAGGAATGTTTAGTAGCTTGTTCTTGGAAGACGCATCAGCCGACCAAGATTTCAACCAAAGCGCTCTGCGCGCCACAATAGCAAACCCAGAGTTCTTAGCCGCTAACTTAGCCAATTGCAAAGAGGCGTCTAGAGTGAAAGAATTAGCCAATTTGAGAGCATTGATTCTGTCCATAATCTCCTCATAAGGAGGAGAGTCACTATCGAGCACCTTAAGCAGTTCATCAAACCAGAAATATGCGGCTGTAGTGACAGGGACAATGCATGAAATGGGTTGTAGAAGGTAACCCTGCTGAACAAACATCTTTTTAAGCAAACCTTCTAATTTTTTATCCATAGGATCTTTGAAAGCACAACTATCCTCTATGGGAATAGTGGTGCGTTTGTTTAAAGTAGAAACCGCTCCCTCGACCTTGGGGACTGACTGCCATAAGTCCTTTCTGGGGTCGACCATAGGAAACAATTTTTTAAATATGGGGGGAGGGACGAAAGGAATACCGGGCCTTTCCCATTCTTTATTAACAATGTCCGCCACCCGCTTGGGTATAGGAAAAGCTTCTGGGAGCCCCGGCACCTCTAGGAACTTGTCCATTTTACATAGTTTCTCTGGGATGACTAAATTTTCACAATCATCCAGAGTGGATAATACCTCCTTAAGCAAAATGCGGAGATGTTCCAATTTAAATTTAAATGTAATCACATCAGATTCAGCCTGCTGAGAAATGTTCCCTAAATCAGTAATTTCTCCCTCAGACAAAACCTCCCTGGCCCCCTCAGATTGGGTTAGGGGCCCTTCAGAGATATTAATATCAGCGTCGTCATGCTCTTCAGTAACTAAAACAGAGCAGCCACGCTTACGCTGACAAGGGTTCATTTTGGCTAAAATGTTTTTGACAGAATTATCCATTACAGCCGTTAATTGTTGCATAGTAAGGAGTATTGGCGCGCTAGATGTACTAGGGGCCTCCTGAGTGGGCAAGACTCGTGTAGACGAAGGAGGGAATGATGCAGTACCATGCTTACTCCCCTCACTTGAGGAATCATCTTGGGCATCATTGTCATTATCACATAAATCACATTTATTTAAATGAATAGGAATTCTGGCTTCCCCACATTCAGAACACAGTCTATCTGGTAGTTCAGACATGTTAAACAGGCATAAACTTGATCAGAAAGTACAAAAAACGTTTTAAAATAAAACCGTTACTGTCACTTTAAATTTTAAACTGAACACACTTTATTACTGCAATTGCGAAAAAACATGAAGGAATTGTTCAAAATTCACCAAATTTTCACCACAGCGTCTTAAAGCCTTGAAAATATTGCACACCAATTTTGGAAGCTTTAACCCTTAAAATAACGGAACCGGAGCCGTTTTAAGCTTTAGACCCCTTTACAGTCCCTGGTATCTGCTTTGCTGAGACCCAACCAAACCCAAAGGGGAATACGATACCAAATGACGCCTTCAGAAGTCTTTTATAAGTATCAGAGCTCCTCTCACATGCGACTGCATGCCATGCCTCTCAAAAACAAGTGCGCAACACCGGCGCGAAAATGAGACTCTGCCTATGCTTTGGGAAAGCCCCTAAAGAATAAGGTGTCTAAAACAGTGCCTGCCGATATTATTAAATCAAAATACCCAGAATAAATGATTCCTCAAGGCTAAATAAGTGTTAATATCAATCGATTTAGCCCAAAAAAAGTCTACAGTTTAAATAAGCCCTTGTGAAGCCCTTATTTACAATCGTAATAAACATGGCTTACCGGATCCCATAGGGAAAATGACAGCTTCCAGCATTACATCGTCTTGTTAGAATGTGTCATACCTCAAGCAGCAAGAGACTGCAAACTGTTCCCCCAACTGAAGTTAATTGCTCTCAACAGTCCTGTGTGGAACAGCCATGGATTTTAGTTACGGTTGCTAAAATCATTTTCCTCATACAAACAGAATTCTTCATCTCTTTTCTGTTTCTGAGTAAATAGTACGTACCAGCACTATTTGAAAATAACAAACTCTTGATTGAATAATGAAAAACTACAGTTAAACACTAAAAAACTCTAAGCCATCTCCGTGGAGATGTTGCCTGTACAACGGCAAAGAGAATGACTGGGGTAGGCGGAGCCTAGGAGGGATCATGTGACCAGCTTTGCTGGGCTCTTTGCCATTTCCTGTTGGGGAAGAGAATATCCCACAAGTAAGGATGACGCCGTGGACCGGACACACCTATGTTGGAGAAAAACAATTTATGCTTACCTGATAAATTTATTTCTCTTGTAGTGTATCCAGTCCACGGATCATCCATTACTTGTGGGATATTCTCCTTCCCAACAGGAAGTTGCAAGAGGATCACCCACAGCAGAGCTGCTACATAGCTCCTCCCCTCACTGCCATATCCAGTCATTCGACCGAAACAAGACGAGAAAGGAGAAACCATAGGGTGCAGTGGTGACTGTAGTTTAATTAAAATTTAGACCTGCCTTAAAAAGGACAGGGCGGGCCGTGGACTGGATACACTACAAGAGAAATAAATTTATCAGGTAAGAATAAATTATGTTCTCTTGTTAAGTGTATCCAGTCCACGGATCATCCATTACTTGTGGGATACCAATACCAAAGCTAAAGTACACGGATAATGGGAGGGACAAGGCAGGAACTTAAACAGAAGGAACCACTGCCTGTAGAACCTTTCTCCCAAAAACAGCCTCCGAAGAAGCAAAAGTGTCAAATTTGTAAAATTTTGAAAAGGTGTGAAGCGAAGACCAAGTCGCAGCCTTGCAAATCTGTTCAACAGAGGCCTCATTTTTAAAGGCCCAGGTGGAAGCCACAGCTCTAGTAGAATGAGCTGTAATCCTTTCAGGGGGCTGCTGTCCAGCAGTCTCATAGGCTAAGCGTATTATGCTCCGAAGCCAAAAGGAGAGAGAGGTTGCCGAAGCTTTTTGACCTCTCCTCTGTCCAGAGTAAACGACAAACAGGGCAGATGTTTGACGAAAATCTTTAGTAGCCTGTAAGTAAAACTTCAAGGCACGGACTACGTCCAGATTATGCAAAAGACGTTCCTTCTTTGAAGAAGGATTAGGACACAATGATGGAACAACAATCTCTTGATTGATATTCCTGTTAGAAACCACCTTAGGTAAAAACCCAGGTTTGGTACGCAGAACTACCTTGTCTGAATGAAAAATCAGATAAGGAGAATCACAATGTAAGGCAGATAACTCAGAGACTCTTCGAGCCGAGGAAATAGCCATCAAAAACAGAATTTTCCAAGATAAAAGTTTAATATCAATGGAATGAAGGGGTTCAAACGGAACTCCCTGAAGAACTTTAAGAACCAAGTTTTTAAGCTCCACGGGGGAGCAACAGTTTTAAATACAGGCTTAATCCTAACCAAAGCCTGACAAAATGCCTGGACGCCTGGAACTTCTGATAGACACTTGTGCAAAAGAATAGACAGAGCAGAGATCTGTCCTTTTAAAGAACTAGCTGATAAGCCTTTGTCCAAACCCTCTTGGAGAAAGGACAATATCCTAGGAATCCTAACCTTACTCCATGAGTAACTCTTGGATTCACACCAATAAAGATATTTACGCCATATCTTATGGTAGATTGTCCTGGTGACAGGCTTCCGAGCCTGTATTAAGGTATCAATGACTGACTCGGAGAAGCCACGCCTTGATAGAATCAAGCGTTTAATCTCCATGCAGTCAGTCTCAGAGAAATTAGATTTGGATGATTGAAAGGACCTTGTATTAGAAGGTCCTTTCAATCATCCAGAGGCAGAGTCCATGGTGGAAGAGATGACATGTCCACTAGGTCTGCATACCAGGTCCTGCGTGGCCACGCAGGCACTATCAGAATCACTGATGCTCTCTCCTGTTTGATTTTGGCAATCAGTCGAGGGAGCAGAGGAAACGGTGGAAACACATAGGCCAGGTTGAAGAACCAAGGAGCTGCTAGAGCATCTATCAGTGTTGCTCCCGGGTCCCTGGACCTGGATCCGTAACAAGGAAGCTTGGCGTTCTGGCGAGACGCCATGAGATCCAGTTCTGGTTTGCCCCAACGATGGACCAGTTGAGCAAACACCTCCATATGGAGTTCCCACTCCCCCGGATGAAAAGTCTGATGACTTAGAAAATCCGCCTCCCAGTTCTCTACGCCTGGGATGTGGGATCGCTGACAGGTGGCAAGAGTGAGACTCTGCCCAGCGAATTATCTTTGAAACTTCTAACATCGCTAGGGAACTCCTGGTTCCCCCTTGATGGTTGATGTAAGCCACAGTCGTGATGTTGTCCGACTGAAATCTGATGAACCTCAGTGTTGCTAACTGAGGCCAAGCTAGAAGAGCATTGAATATTGCTCTTAACTCCAGAATATTTATTGGGAGGAGTTTCTCCTCCTGAGTCCACGATCCCTGAGCCTTCAGGGAGTTCCAGACTGCGCCCCAACCTAGAAGGCTGGCAACTGTTGTTACAATCGTCCAATCTGGCCTGCGAAAGGTCATACCCTTGGACAGATGGACCCGAGAAAGCCACCAGAGAAGAGAATCTCTGGTCTCTTGATCCAGATTTAGTAGAGGGGACAAATCTGAGTAATCCCCATTCCACTGACTTAGCATGCATAATTGCAGCGGTCTGAGATGCAGGCGCGCAAATGGCACTATGTCCATTGCCGCTACCATTAAGCCGATTACTTCCATGCACTGAGCCACTGACGGGCGTGGAATGGAATGAAGGACACGGCAAGCATTTATAAGTTTTGATAACCTGGACTCCGTCAGGTAAATTTTCATCTCTACAGAATCTATAAGAGTCCCTAGGAAGGAGACTCCTGTGAGTGGTGATAGAGAACTCTTTTCCACGTTCACTTTCCACCCATGCGACCTCAGAAATGCCAGAACTATCTCTGTATGAGACTTGGCAATTTGAAAGCTTGACGCCTGTATCAGGATGTCGTCTAGATACGGAGCCACCGCTATGCCTCGCGGTCTTAGAACCGCCAGAAGTGAGCCCAGAACCTTTGTAAAAATTCTCGGGGCAGTGGCCAACCCGAATGGAAGAGCTACAAATTGGTAATGCCAGTCTAGAAAGGCAAACCTTAGGAACCGATGATTATCTTTGTGAATCGGTATGTGAAGGTAGGCATCCTTTAATTCCACTGTGGTCATGTACTGACCCGCTTGGATCATGGGTAGGATGGTCCGAATAGTTTCCATTTTGAATGATGGAACTCTGAGGAATTTGTTTAAGATCTTTAGATCCAAGATTGGTCTGAAGGTTCCCTCTTTCTTGGGAACCACAAACAGATTTGAATAAAATCCCTGTCCTTGTTCTGTCCGCGGAACTGGATGGATCACTCCAATTACTAGGAGGTCTTGCACACAGCTTAGGAATGCCTCTTTCTTTATCTGGTTTGCTGATAACCTTGAAAGATGAAATCTCCCTTGTGGAGAAGAAGCTTTGAAGTCCAGAAGATATCCCTGAGATATGATCTCCAACGCCCAGGGATCCTGAACATCTCTTGCCCACGCCTGGGCGAAGAGAGAAAGTCTGCCCCCCACTAGATCCGTTTCCGGATAGGGGGCCGTTCCTTCATGCTGTCTTGGGGGCAGCAGCAGGCTTTCTGGCCTGCTTGCCCTTGTTCCAGGACTGGTTAGGTTTCCAGGCCTGTCTGGAATGAGCAACAGTTCCCTCTTGTTTTGAAGCGGAGGAAGTTGATGCTGCTCCTGCCTTGAAATTTTGAAAGGCACAAAAATTAGACTGTTTGGCCTTTGATTTGGCCCTGTCCTGAGGAAGGGTATGACCCTTGCCTCCAGTAATGTCAGCAATAATTTCCTTCAAGCCAGGCCCGAATAAGGTCTGCCCCTTGAAAAGAATGTTAAGTAATTTAGACTTTGAAGTCACGTCAGCTGACCAGGATTTAAGCCATAGCGCCCTACGCGCCTGGATGGCGAATCCGGAATTCTTAGCCGTTAGTTTAGTCAAATGAACAATGGCATCAGAAACAAATGAGTTAGCTAGCTTAAGCGTTCTAAGCTTGTCAATAATTTCATTCAATGGAGCTGTCTGGATGGCCTCTTCCAGGGCCTCAAACCAGAATGCCGCCGCAGCAGTGACAGGTGCAATGCATGCAAGGGGCTGTAAAATAAAACCTTGTTGAATAAATATTTTCTTAAGGTAACCCTCCAATTTTTTATCCATTGGATCTGAAAAAGCACAACTGTCCTCAACCGGGATAGTGGTACGCTTTGCTAAAGTAGAAACTGCTCCCTCCACCTTAGGGACCGTCTGCCATAAGTCCCGTGTAGTGGCGTCTATTGGAAACATTTTTCTAAATATAGGAGGTGGGGAAAAGGGCACACCGGGTCTATCCCACTCCTTGCTAATCATTTCTGTAAGCCTTTTAGGTATAGGAAAAACGTCAGTACACACCGGCACCGCATAGTATCTATCCAGCCTACACAATTTCTCTGGAATTGCAACTGTGTTACAGTCCTTCAGAGCAGCTAATACCTCCCCAAGCAATACACGGAGGTTCTCAAGCTTAAATTTAAAATTAGAAATCTCTGAATCAGGTTTCCCCGAGTCAGAGATGTCACCCACAGACTGAAGCTCTCCGTCCTCATGTTCTGCATACTGTGACGCAGTATCAGACATGGCTCTAACAGCATTTGCGCGCTCTGTATCTCTCCTAACCCCAGAGCTATCGCGCTTGCCTCTTAATTCAGGCAATCTAGATAATACCTCTGACAGGGTATCATTCATGATTGCAGCCATGTCCTGCAAGGTAATCGCTATGGGCGTCCCTGATGTAATTGGCGCCATATTAGCGTGCGTCCCCTGAGCGGGAGGCGAAGGGTCTGACACGTGGGGAATAACTTCCCCCTCGACAGAACCCTCTGGTGATAATTCTTTTATAGATAAAGACTGATCTTTACTGTTTAAGGTGAAATCAATACATTTAGTACACATTCTCCTATGGGGCTCCACCATGGCTTTCAAACATAATGAACAAGGTTCCTCTGTGTCAGACATGTTTAAACAGACTAGCAATGAGACTAGCAAACTTGGAAAACACTTTAAAACAAGTTTACAAGCAATATAAAAAACGTTACTGCGCCTTTAAGAAACACAAATTTTCCCAAATTTTGAAATAACAGTGAAAAAATGCAGTTACACTAACGAAATTTTTACAGTGTATGTAACAAGTTAGCAGAGCATTGCACCCACTTGCAAATGGATGATTAACTCCTTAATACCAAAAACGGAATAACAAATGACAAAAACGTTTTTTAAACAGTCACAACAACTGCCACAGCTCTACTGTGGCTTTTTACCTCCCTCAAGCCTTTTGAGCCCTTCAGAGAAGTCCTGGATCATGCAGGAAGAAGCTGGATGTCTGTGTCTGTAATTTTTGCTGTGCAAAAAAACGCTAAAATAGGCCCCTCCCACTCATATTACAACAGTGGGAAGCCTCAGGGAACTGTTTCTAGGCAAAATTCAAGCCAGCCATGTGGAAAAAACTAGGCCTAAAAAAAACTAAGTTTTATCACCAAACATATGTAAAAAACGATTAAACATGTCAGCAAACGTTTTAAAATACACTTTTCTAAGAGTATGTATCTTAATAAGCCTGATACCAGTCGCTATCACTGCATTTAAGGCTTTACTTACATTACTTCGGTATCAACAGCATTTTCTAGCAAATTCCATCCCTAGAAAAATATTTTAACTGCACATACCTTATTACAGGAAAACCTGCACACTATTCCCCCTCTGAAGTTACCTCACTCCTCAGAATATGTGAGAACAGCAAAGGATCTTAGTTACTTCTGCTAAGATCATAGAAAACGCAGGCAGATTCTTCTTCTAAATACTGCCTGAGATAAACAGTACACTCCAGTACCATTTAAAAATAAACTTTTGATTGAAGAAATAAACTAAGTATAAAACACCACAGTCCTCTTACGACCTCCATCTTAGTTGAGAGTTGCAAGAGAATGACTGGATATGGCAGTGAGGGGAGGAGCTATATAGCAGCTCTGCTGTGGGTGATCCTCTTGCATCTTCCTGTTGGGAAGGAGAATATCCCACAAGTAATGGATGATCCGTGGACTGGATACACTTAACAAGAGAAATAGTGTCCTTGAAATAAAAGATCTGGATGAAGGAGAATAATTTAAGATTTATCTATTGACACACAATAGAAGGGGCATCTTGCTTTTGGCCTAATAAACCTTTTAAAGAACCTAGAGAATTGAGAAAACACCTAGGCCAGAGGTAAATTCTTATTTTATTGTGGAAGCATCTATTTGATATATCTCCGGAACAAAGTAACAAATATCTGAGCTGATGAATGGTGTTTGAAGCCATCAGATATATACGGCTTGTTACTGGCAGATTTAAGTGAACAGCTGATAATTATCTTATGCCTATAGTCAAAACTGCTTTAAAAACAAAATTTATGCTTACCTGATGCATTTATTTATTTCTTGACCCGGTGAGTCCACGGATCATCTAAAATTACTGTTGGGAATATCACTCCTGGCCATCAGGAGGCGGCAAAGAGCACCACAGTAAAACGGTTCAATATCTCTTCCCTACCAACAATCCGCAGTCATTCGACCAAAGGAAAGGAGAGAAAGGAAGAAACACAAGGTGAAGAGGTGTCTGAGGATTATATAAAAAAGAAACTGTATGAAAATACAGGGCGGCTGTGAACTCACCGTGTCAAGAAATAAATTTATCAGGTAAGCATAAAATTTGTTTACTTTCTAATGACACGGTGAGTCCACGGATCATCTAAAATAACTATTGGGAATCAATACCCAAGCTAGAGAACACAGATAAGGGAGGGGCAAGACATGTAACCTAAACAGAAGGCACCACTGCTTGAAGAACCTTTCTCCCAAAAGAAGCCTCAGTCGAGGCAAAAATATAGAATTTATAGAATTTGGAAAAAGTGTGCAAAGATGACTAAGTTGCAGCCTTGCAAATCTGTTCTACAGAAGCTTCATTTTTGAAGGCCAGGAAGAAGAAACAGCCCTCGTGGAATGAGCAATGATTTTCTCAGGAGGTTGCTACCCAAGAGTCTCATACACCAAACGAGTAACACTCTTCAGCCAAAAGGACAGCAAAGTAGCCGTAGCTTTCAGACCCTTATGCTTCCCAGCAAAACAAACAATGCAGAAGACTGACGAAAGTCCTTAGTCGCCTGAAGATAGAATTTAAGAGCTTGCACAACATCTAGATTATGCAACAAACATTCCTTATGGGAAGAAGGGTTAGGACACAAGGAAGGAACAACAATTTCCTTAGTACGCAGGACCACCTAATAAGAATGAAAGATAAGACAAGGGGAATCGCACTGGAGAGCCGAGAGTTCAGAAACTCTTCAAACAGAAGAAATTGCAACAAGAAACAAAACTTTCCAAGATAACAGCTTAATATCTAAGGAATGCATAGGCTCAAACTGAGCCTGCTGTAAAACTTTAAGAACAAGATTAAGACTCCAAGGCGGAGAAATAGACTTAAACACAGGCTGGATTCTGACCAAGGCCTGACAAAACGATTGCACGTCTGGCACATGCTTATGCAACAGGATAGACAATGCCAGAAAGCTGACCCTTCAGAGAACTGGCCGATAAACCCTTCTCCAGACCTTCCTGGAGTAGAATGTCCTTCCTCAGAGGAAGCCTCCAAGGTGTAAAGGATGACATTTTCACTAGGTCTGCAAACCAAATTCTGCGATTAGACGCCCTCTCTTGCTTGATCCAGGCAATGACCCTTGGAAGGAGAGCAAACGGAGGAAACAAGTATGCTAGACTGAAGTTTCAAGGAACCGCAAGAGCAGCTAGCTGAGTTGCCTGTGGATCCCTTGACCTTCGAGCCATACCTCGGAAGTTTGGCATTCTGCCCAGAAGCCATTAGATCCAAATCTGGCTGCCCCCATTTGAGAATCAAACTGGAAAACACCTCTGGATGAAGTTCCCACTCCCCGGGGTGAAAGGTCTGTCTGCTCAGAAAATCTGCTTCCCAATTGTCCACTGAATAATTCGGGCCACTTCTGTCATAGCTAAGGAACTCAGAGTTCCCCCCTTGGTGGTTGATGTACACCAACTGAGGTTATGTTGTCTGACTGAAACCTGATAAACCGGGCTAAAGCTAACTGAGGCCAGGCCAGTAGAGGATTGAAGATCTCTCCCAGCTCCAGATTGTTTATGAGCCTTCAACGAGCCCCAGACTGCTCCCCAACCCAGAAGTTTGGCATCCGTTGTCACAATCACCCAGGAGGGCCTGCCAAAGCAAGTTCCCTGTGAAAGATGGTCCTGAGACGACAACCACCACAGAAGAGAGTGTCTTGTCGCCTGATCCAGATCTATTCGAGGAGACAAATCTGCATAGTCACCATTCCACTGATTTAGCATGCATAACTGCAGAGCTCTGAGATGGAACCGAGCAAATGGAATGATATCCATAGACGCCACCATCAGACTAATCAACTCCATACATTGGGCTACCGAGAGGCCTGAAGGACTAGGCAAGACTGGAGGATCTTTAGCCTTCTGACCTCTGTCAGAAAAATCTTCATTAGAAGAGAGTCTATTATGGTTCCTAAAAACTGTACTCTTGTGGCTGGAATCGGAGAGCTCTTTTCTAGATTCACCTTCCATCCGTGGGAGCGAAGAAAAGACAACAAGATCTCCGTATGAGATTTTGCTTGTTGAAAAGATGGCGTCTGAAACAGAATGTCGTCTAGATAAGGTGCTACTACTGCAATGCCCCGGGACCGGATAACTGCCAACAGAGCTCCCAGAACCTTTGATAAAATTCTGGGGGCTATGGCAAGGCCGAATGGAAAAGCTGATTGTCCAAAAAGGCAAGCCTCAAATTTGTGATCCCTGTGTATGGGAACATGAAGGTAAGCATTCTTTAGGTCTATGGTTGTCATGAATTGACCTTCTTGAACTAAGGGAAAAATGGAGTGAATAGTCTCCATCTTAAAGGATTGGCCTGAACGTTCCCTCCTTTTTGGGAACTATGAAGAGATTCAAGTAAAATCCCAGACCCTGTTCTTGTAGAGGAACAGGAACTATAACTCCCAGAGTGGCAAGGTCTCTGACAATGTAAGAACGCCTCTCTTTATCTGGTCTACAGATAATTTGGAAAGAAGAAACCTTCCTCCGGGAGGGAAGGTTTTGAAATCTATTTTGTACCCTTGAGATACAATGTCCACCGCCCAGGGATCCGGAACATCTCTTACCCAGGCCTGAGCGAAAAAGGAAAGTCTGCCCCCTACTAGATCCGATCCTAGATCGGGGGACGACCCTTCATGCCGACTTGGAGTCAATTGCAGGTTTCTTCGATTGTTTCCCCTTATTTCAAGATTGAGCAGGCTTCCAGGAGGGCTTGACTTGATCTTGCTTAAAGGAAGGAGAGGAGGGTTTACCTCTAAAGTTACAAAAGGAACAAACATTACTCTGTCCTTTCTGCTTGTTCTTATCTTGAGGAAGAAAGGATCCCTTCCCTCCTGTAATATCTGAAATAATCTCAGCTAAACCAGGCGCAAACAAGGTCTTACCCATGTAAGGGATCGCCAAGAGTTTGGACTTTGATGAAACATCCGCAGATCATGATTTCAACCATAAGGCTCTACACGCTAGAACCGCAAAACCAGATATCTTTGCTCTTAGCTGAATAACCTGTAAGGAAGCATCCTTAATCCTGTCCTGGATCTCCTCAAGAGGAGTATCTGTCCGAATAGAATCAGACAACGCATCAAACCAGTAAGCTGCAGCACTGGTGACGGTAGCAATACATACCGCAGGTTGCCATTGGAGACCCTGGTGAACATACATTTTCTATAATAAAGCTTCCAACTTCTAATCCATTGGGTCTTTGAAAGAACAACTATCCTCCTTGGGAATAGTAGTCCGCTTAGCCAAAGTGGAGATTGCTCCTTCTACCTTAGGAACCGTCTGCCACGACTCCTTAACGTAATCCGCTATAGGAAACATCTTCTTGAAAATAGGAGATGGAGAAAAAGGAATACCAGGTCTTTCCCACTCCTGTGCAATAATTTCTCTAGCACGGTCTGGTACTGAAAAAACATCCACCGCAGAGGGAACATCAAAGTACTTGTATAGTTTACTAGATTTTTAAGGGGTGACGACAGTCATGTCAGAGTCCTCCAAAGTAGCCAAAGCCTCCTTAAGTAATAAGCAAAGGTGTTCTAGCTTAAATCTGAAGGATACTACTTCAACATCAGTAGAAGGAATTACACAGAGTCTGAGATTTCACCCTCAGACGCTACCGACACGTTTTCTTCATCGGACATTTGAGAAACACCACCTTGGGTAGCAACAATTTGATCAGTAACCTTACTAACTGCATCCTTAAGTTTCCTTTTACACCTTCCTTGAAGCATTGGAAAGCCAGTCTATGCTTCATATACTGCAGAGGATACCTGAGTAGCAATATCCTATAAGGAAAATTCTACCGGATTGAGAGGAAACGCAGGGCACTGAATGTGGAGAATGTAAAAATTGGGACGTTTGAGGAGAAAGCTGCAGCATATCTGCTATAGGAGGCACCTGTGCAGCATCCGTCAAGACTAATGGTGGCTCAGAATCAAAAATGTTATCTCTATAATTTAAGATTCTCTATATACAAGAGGAACGAAACTGAGCTGGAGGTTCCACCTGAGAATCATAAAGTTGGCATGCAACAATTTGTAAGGCTTCTTGGTCCATTTTAAGAAAAAATGACAACAGAGAAAATAAACTGTTTATTTGCACACAAAAAAGTACTGCAATTTTAAATAATAAATAGCTGATGTTAGTAACGTGTTGAACACACTAGCCCTCTAAAATAAGCCCCAGGCACCAAAAACACCTCAGCTGTTTCAGTGAGGTACAATAAACACAAAGTCCGGAGCTGCAGTTAAAGGGATACTCAAGTCAAAATTAAACTTCATGATTCAGATACAGCATGAAATTTTAAACAACTTTCAAATTTACTTCCATTAACAAAATGTGCATAGTCTTTATATCTAGACTTTTTGAGTCAACAACTACTACTGAGCATGTGCAAGAATTCACAGCATATACGTATATGCATTTGTGATTGAATGATGGCTGTCACATGATACAGGGGGAGTGAAAATAGAAATAACTTTGCAATTTATTTAATAAAATCTAGTACTCATTTGAAGTTCATACTAAGTGCTATTGAATTGTCTTCTTATCATGCATTTATATATTATGCAAATCTACTGTATTGACTGGTCCTTTAAAAATTCCTTGTCCCTTTATTCATTTAAGAGTGGTTACATGTGCAGGTACAAAACATGCCCTTAGTGTCCAAAGCTTACGTGTTTCGGCTGGAATGCCATACTCATAGCTCTATGACCACCCTCACACTAATGGGCCATTTAAGAGGATAGAAAACATCTGATTTGCTAAGGTGCAATTGTAGTGTTAACTGTTTCATTGCTTCTCTGTCTAGCCATACATAAATGGGGAAAAAACATAATTTATGCTTACCTGATAAATTTATTTCTCTTGTAGTGTATCCAGTCCACGGATCATCCATTACTTGTGGGATATTCTCCTTCCCAACAGGAAGTTGCAAGAGGATCACCCACAGCAGAGCTGCTATATAGCTCCTCCCCTCACTGCCATATCCAGTCATTCGACCAAAACAAGACGAGAAAGGAGAAACCATAGGGTGCAGTGGTGACTGTAGTTTAATTAAAATTTAGACCTGCCTTAAAAGGACAGGGCGGGCCGTGGACTGGATACACTACAAGAGAAATAAATTTATCAGGTAAGAATAAATTATGTTCTCTTGTTAAGTGTATCCAGTCCACGGATCATCCATTACTTGTGGGATACCAATACCAAAGCTAAAGTACACGGATGATGGGAGGGACAAGACAGGAACTTAAACGGAAGGAAACACTGCCTGTAGAACCTCTCAAAAAACAGAATTTATGTTTACCTGGTAAATTTCTTTCTCCAACGGTGTGTCCGGTCCACGCCTTCATCCTTACTTGTGGGATATTCTCTTCCCCTACAGGAAATAGCAAATTGAGCACACAGCAAGAGCTGTCCATATAGCCCCCCCTCTGGCTCCGCCCCCCAGTCATTCGACCGACGGTTAGGAGAAAAAGGAGAAACTATAGGGTGCCGTGGTGACTGTAGTGTATAAAGAAAGAAATTTTTCAAACCTGATTAAAAACCAGGGCGGGCCGTGGACCGGACACACCGTTGGAGAAAGAAATTTATCAGGTAAACATAAATTCTGTTTTCTCCAACATTGGTGTGTCCGGTCCACGGCTTCATCCTTACTTGTGGGAACCAATACCAAAGCTTTAGGACACGGATGAAGGGAGGGAGCAAACCAGGTTACCTAAATGGAAGGCACCACGGCTTGCAAAACCTTTCTCCCAAAAATAGCCTCCGAAGAAGCATAAGTATCGAATTTGTAAAATTTGGCAAAAGTATGCAGAGAAGACCAAGTCGCTGCCATACAGATCTGATCAACAGAAGCCTCGTTCTTGAAGGCCCATGTGGAAGCCACAGCTCTAGTAGAGTGAGCTGTAATTCGTTCAGGAGGCTGCCGTCCGGCAGTCTCATAAGCCAATCGGATGATGCTTTTCAGCCAAAAGGAAAGAGAGGTAGCAGTAGCTTTCTGCCCTCTCCTCTTACCAGAATACACAACAAACAAGGATGATGTCTGTCTGAAATCCTTTGTTGCTTCTAAATAGAACTTTAAAGCACGGACCACATCTAGATTGTGTAACAAACGTTCCTTCTTTGAAACTGGATTCAGACACAGAGAAGGAACAACAATTTCCTGGTTAATATTCCTGTTAGAAACGACCTTTGGAAGAAAACCAGGCTTGGTACGTAAAACTACCTTATCTGTATGGAAAATCAGATAGGGAGAAGAACACTGCAAAGCAGATAATTCAGAAACTCTTCTAGCAGAAGAAATAGCAACCAAAAACAGAACTTTCCAAGATAGTAACTTAACATCTATGGAATGCATGGGTTCAAAAGGAACCCCCTGAAGAACTGAAAGAACCAAGTTTAGACTCCATGGAGGAGTCATAGGTCTATAGACAGGCTTGATCCTGACTAACGCCTGTACAAACGCCTGTATATCTGGCACGGCTGCCAGACGTTTGTGCAACAAAACCGACAGAGCAGATATCTGTCCTTTTAGAGAACTAGCTGACAAACCTTTATCCAAGCCCTCTTGGAGAAAGGAAAGTATCCTTGGAATTTTAATTTTACTCCAAGAGTATCCCTTGGATCTGCACCAACAGATATATTTTTGCCATATCTTATGGTAAATTTTCCTAGTCACAGGCTTTCTGGCCTGAACCAGAGTATCTATAACAGAGTCAGAAAACCCACGCTTGGATAGAATCAAGCGTTCAATTTCCAAGCAGTCAGTTGGAGAGAGACTAGATTTGGATGTTCGAATGGACCTTGTACTAGAAGATCCTGCCTCAAAGGTAGCTTCCATGGTGGAGCCGATGACATATTCACCAGGTCTGCATACCAAGTCCTGCGTGGCCACGCAGGAGCTATTAGAATCACAGAGGCCCGCTCCTGTTTGATCCTGGCAAAAAGCCTGGGAAGGAGAGGGAATGGTGGTAACACATAAGCTAGGTTGAACGACCAAGGCGCCACTAATGCATCCGCCAGTGCCGCCTTGGGATCCCTGGATCTGGATCCGTATAGAGGAACCTTGGCGTTCTGGAGAGACGCCATCAGATCCATATCTGGAATGCCCCATAGTTGAGTTAACTGGGCAAAAACCTCCGGGTGGAGTTCCCACTCCCCCGGATGAAAAGTCTGACGACTCAAATAATCCGCCTCCCAGTTGTCCACTCCTGGGATGTGAATTGCAGATAGGTGGCAGGAGTGATCCTCCGCCCATTTGATGATCTTGGATACCTCTCTCATCACCAAGGAACTCTTTGTTCCCCCCTGATGATTGATGTATGCTACAGTCGTCATGTTGTCCGACTGGAACCTTATGAATTTGGCCTTTGCTAGGTGAGGCCAAGCCAGGAGCGCATTGAATATCGCTCTCAGCTCTAAAATGTTTATCGGAAGAAGAGACTCTTCTCGAGACCATAGACCTTGAGCTTTCAGAGAGTCCCAGACCGCGCCCCAGCCTAAGAGACTGGCGTCGGTCGTGACAATGACCCACTCTGGTCTGCGGAAACTCATTCCCTGAGACAGGTGATCGTGAGACAACCACCAGCGGAGAGAATCCCTGGTAACCTGGTCTACTTGAATCTGGGGAGACAAGTCTGCATAGTCCCCATTCCACTGATTGAGCATGCACAGTTGTAATGGTCTTAGATGAATTCGAGCAAAAGGAACTATGTCCATTGCTGCAACCATTAATCCTACTACTTCCATGCACTGAGCTATGGAAGGCTGAAGAATAGAGTGAAGAACTTGACAAGCGTTTAGAAGCTTTAACTTTCTGACCTCTGTCAGGAAGATCTTCATTTCTACAGAATCTATTATTGTTCCCAAAAAGGGAACTCTTGTTGACGGGGACAGGGAACTCTTTTCTACGTTCACCTACCACCCGTGAGATCTGAGAAAGACTAGAACAATGTCTGTATGAGCCTTTGCTTTGGAAAGAGACGACGCCTGGATTAGAATGTCGTCTAGATAAGGTGCTACAGCAATGCACCTTGGTCTTAATACCGCTAGAAGGGACCCTAGCACCTTTGTGAAAATTCTGGGAGCAGTGGCCAAACCGAAGGGAAGTGCCACGAACTGATAATGTTTGTCCAGGAAAGCGAACCGCAGGAACTGATGGTGATTTTTGTGGATCGGAATATGCAGGTACGCATCCTTTAAGTCCACGGTAGTCATATATTGACCCTCCTGGATTGTTGGTAAAATAGTTTGAATGGTTTCCATTTTGAATGATGGAACTTTGAGGAATTTGTTTAGAATTTTTAAATCCAGAATTGGCCTGAAAGTTTCCTCCTTTTTGGGAACTACAAACAGGTTTGAGTAAAACCCCTGACCTTGTTCCGTTTAAGGAACTGGGTGTATCACTCCCATCTTCACTAGGTCTCCTACACAGTGTAAGAATGCCTGTCTTTTTATCTGGTCTGAAGATAAGCGAGACATGTGGAACCTTCCCCTCGGGGGAAGTTCCTTGAACTCTAGAAGATACCCCCGAGACACTATGTCTAGTGCCCAGGGATCCGGAACATCTCTTGCCCAAGCCTGAGCAAAGAGAGAGTCTGCCCCCTACTAGATCCGGTCCCGGATCGGGGGCTTCCCCTTCATGCTGTCTTGGTAGCAGCAGGCTGCTACCTTATCCGTATGAAAAATCAGATAAGGAGAATCACATTGTAAGGCAGATAGCTCAGAGACTCTATGAGCCGAGGAAATATCTACCAAAAAAAAAAAAAACTTTCCAAGATAAAAGTTTGATATCTATGGAATGAAGAGGTTCAAACGGAACTCCTTAAAGAACCTTAAGAACCAAGTTTAAGCTCCATGGTGGAGCAACAGGTTTAAACACAGGCTTGATTCAAACTAAAGCCTGACAAAATGCCTGAACGTCTGGAACATCTGCCAGACCATAGTGCAAAAGAATAGACAGAGCAAAAATCTGTCCCTTTAAGAAACTAGCTGACAATCCTTTTTCCAAACCTTCTTGGAGAAAAGATAAAATCCTAGGAATCCTGACCTTACTCCATGAGAAACCCTTGGATTCACACCAATAAAGATATCTACGCCATACCTTATGGTAAATTTTCCTGGTGACAGGCTTTCGTGCCTGTATTAAGGTATCAATAACTGACTCGGAGTAGCCACGCTTTGATAAAATCAAGCATTCAATCTCCAGGCAGTCAGCCTCAGAGAAATTAGATTTGGATGGTTGAAAGGACCCTGAAGTAGAAGGTCCTGTCTCAGAGGCAGAGACCATGGTGGAAAGGATGACATGTCCACTAGATCTGCATACCATGTCCTGCGTGGCCACGCAGGTGCTATCAGAATCACCGATGCTCTCTCCTGCTTCATGTTGGCAATCAGTCAAGGGAGCAGAGGAAACGGTGGAAACACATAAGCCAGGTTGAAAGACCAGGGCGCTGCTAGAGTATCTATCAGTGTCGCCTTGGGATCCCTGGACCTGGATCCGTAACATGGAAGCTTGGTGTTCTGGCGAGACGCCATGAGATCCAGTTCTGGTTTGCCCCAACGGAGAATCAGTTGTGCAAATACCTCCGGATGGAGTTCCCACTCTCCCGGATGAAAAGTCTGACGACTAGAAAATCCGCCTCCCAGTGCTCTACACCTGGGATATGGATAGCTGATAGGTGGCAAGAGTGAATCTCTGCCCAGTGAATTATTTTTGAAACTTCTAACATCTCTAGGGAACTTCTTGTTCCCCCTCGATGGTTGATGTAAGCTACAGTCATGATGTTGACCGACTGAAATCTGATGTACCTTGCTAACTGAGGCCAAACCTGAAGAGCCTTGAATATCGCTCTTAGTTCCAGAATATTTATTGGAAGGAGAGACTCCTCCTGAGTCCACGATCCCTGAGCCTTCAGGGAGTTCCAGACTGCACCCCAACCTAGAAGGCTAGCATTTGTTGTTACAATAGTCCAATCTGGCCTGCGAAGGTCATATCTTTGGACAGATGGACCCGAGATAGCCACCAGGGAAGAGGATCCCTGGTCTCTTGGTCCAGATTCAGTTTAGGGGCCAAATCTGTGTAATCCCCGCTCCACTGACTGAGCCTGCATAGTTGCAGCGGTCTGAGATGTAAGCGTGCAAACGGCACTATGTCCATTGCCGCTACCATTAAGCCGATTACTTCCATACACTGAGCCACCAAAGGGCGCGGAATGGAATGAAGAACCCAACAGGAATTTAGAAGCTTTGATAACCTGGACTCCGTCAAGGTAAATTTTCATTTCTACAGAATCTATCAGAGTCCCTAGAAAGGAAACTCTTGTGAGTGGGGATAGAGAACACTTTTCCTCGTTCACTTTCCACCCATGCGACCTCAGAAATGCCAGTACTACGTCCGTATGAGACTTGGCAATTTGGAAGTTTGACGCCTGTATCAGGATGTCGTCTAAATAAGGGGCTACTGCTATGCCCCGCGGCCTTAGGACCACCAAAAGCGACCATAGAACCTTTGTAAAGATTCTTGGGGCTGTAGCTAATCCAAAGGGAAGAGCTACAACTGGTAATGCCTGTCTTGAAAGGCAAACCTGAGAAACCGATGATGATCTTTGTGTATCGGAATGTGAAGATAAGCATCCTTTAGATCCACTGTAGTCATATATTGACCCTCCTGGATCAGTGGTAGGATGGTACGAATAGTTTCCATCTTGAACGACGGAACTTTGAGGAATTTGTTTAAGATCTTTAGATCCAAAATCGGTCTGAAGGTTCCCTCTTTTTTGGGAACCACAGATTTGAGTAAAAACATAATTTATGTAAGAACTTACCTGATAAATTCATTTCTTTCATATTAGCAAGAGTCCATGAGCTAGTGACGTATGGGATATACATTCCTACCAGGAGGGGCAAAGTTTCCCAAACCTCAAAATGCCCATAAATACACCCCTCACCACACCCACAAATCAGTTTAACGAATAGCCAAGAAGTGGGGTGATAAGAAAAAAGTGCGAAGCATAAATATAAGGAATTGGAATAATTGTGCTTTATACAAAAAAATCATAACCACCACAAAAAAGGGTGGGCCTCATGGACTCTTGCTAATATGAAAGAAATGAATTTATCAGGTAAGTTCTTACATAAATTATGTTTTCTTTCATGTAATTAGCAAGAGTCCATGAGCTAGTGACGTATGGGATAATGACTACCCAAGATGTGGATCTTCCACGCAAGAGTCACTAGAGAGGGAGGGATAAAATAAAGACAGCCAATTCCGCTGAAAAAAATCCACACCCAAAAATAAAGTTTAAATCTTATAAAGAAAAAAACTGAAAATATAAGCAGAAGATTCAAACTGAAACAGCTGCCTGAAGAACTTTTCTACCAAAGACAGCTTCAGAAGAAGAAAACACATCAAAATGGTAGAATTTAGTAAAAGTATGCAAAGAAGACCAAGTTGCTGCTTTGCAAATCTGATCAACCGAAGCTTCATTCCTAAACGCCCAGGAAGTAGAAACTGACCTAGTAGAATGAGCTGTAATCCTTTGAGGCGGAGTTTTACCCGACTCGACATAAGCATGATGAATTAAAGATTTTAACCAAGATGCCAAAGAAATGGCAGAGGCCTTCTGACCTTTCCTAGAACCGGAAAAGATAACAAATAGACTAGAAGTCTTTCGGAAATTCTTAGTAGCTTCAACATAATATTTCAAAGCTCTAACTACTTCCAAAGAATGCAATGATTTCTCCTTAGAATTCTTAGGATTAGGACATAATGAAGGAACCACAATTTCTCTACTAATGTTGTTGGAATTCACAACCTTAGGTAAAAATTTAAAAGAAGTTCGCAACACCGCCTTATCCTGGTGAAAAATCAGAAAAGGAGACTCACAAGAAAGAGCAGATAATTCAGAAACTCTTCTGGCAGAAGAGATGGCCAAAAGGAACAAAACTTTCCAAGAAAGTAATTTAATGTCCAATGAATGCATAGGTTCAAACGGAGGAGCTTGAATAGCCCCCAGAACCAAATTCAAACTCCAAGGAGGAGAAATTGACTTAATGACAGGTTTTATACGAACCAAAGCTTGTACAAAACAATGAATATCAGGAAGATTAGCAATCTTTCTGTGAAAAAGAACAGAAAGAGCAGAGATTTGTCCTTTCAAGGAACTTGAAGACAAACCTTTATCCAAACCATCCTGAAGAAACTGTAATATTCTCGGAATTCTAAAAGAATGCCAGGAAAAATGATGAGAAAGACACCAAGAAATATAAGTCTTCCAGACTCTATAATATATCTCCCTAGATACAGATTTACGAGCCTGTAACATAGTATTAATCACAGAGTCAGAGAAACCTTTGACTAAGAATCAAGCGTTCAATCTCCATACCTTTAAATTTAAGGATTTGAGATCCTGATGGAAAAAAGGACCTTGCGACAGAAGGTCTGGTCTTAACGGAAGAGTCCACGGTTGGCAAGAGGCCATCCGGACAAGATCCGCATACCAAAACCTGTGAGGCCATGCTGGAGCTACCAGCAGAACAAACGAGCATTCCTTCAGAATCTTGGAGATTACTCTTGGAAGAAGAACTAGAGGCGGAAAGATATAGGCAGGATGATACTTCCAAGGAAGTGACAATGCATCCACTGCTTACGCTTGAGGATCCCTGGATCTGGACAGATACCTGGGAAGTTTCTTGTTTAGATGAGAGGCCATCAGATCTATTTCTGGAAGTCCCCACCTTTGAACAATCTGAAGAAATACCTCTGGGTGAAGAGACCATTCGCCCGGATGTAACGTTTGGCGACTGAGATAATCCGCTTCCCAATTGTCTATACCTGGGATATGAACCGCAGAAACTAGACAGGAGCTGGATTCCGCCCATACCAGAATTCGAGATACTTCTTTCATAGCCAGAGGACTGTGAGTCCCTCCTTGATGATTGATGTATGCCACAGTTGTGACATTGTCTGTCTGAAAACAAATGAACGATTCTCTCTTTAGAAGAGGCCAAAACTGAAGAGCTCTGAAAATTGCACAGAGTTCCAAAATATTGATCGGTAATCTCACCTCCTGAGATTCCCAAACCCCTTGTGCTGTCAGAGATCCCCACACAGCTCTCCAACCTGTAAGACTTGCATCTGTTGAAATTACAGTCCAGGTCGGAAGAACAAAAGAAGCCCCCTGAACTAAACGATGGTGATCTGTCCACCATGTCAGAGAGTGTCGTACAATCGGTTTTAAAGATATTAATTGAGATATCTTTGTGTAATCCCTGCACCACTGGTTCAGCATACAGAGCTGAAGAGGTCGCATGTGAAAACGAGCAAAGGGGATCGCGTCCGATGCAGCAGTCATAAGACCTAGAATTTCCATGCATAAGGCTACCGAAGGGAATGATTGTGACTGAAGGTTTCGACAAGCTGAAATCAATTTTAGACGTCTCTTGTCTGTCAAAGATAGAGTCATGAACACTGAATCTATCTGGAAACCTAAAAAGGTTACCTGTGTCTGAGGAATCAATGAACTTTTTGGTAAATTGATCCTCCAACCATGATGTTGAAGAAACAACATAAGTCGATACGTATGAGATTCTGCTAAAAGTGAAGACTGAGCAAGTACCAAGATATCGTCCAAATAAGGAAATACAATACCCTGTTCTCTGATTACAGACAGAAGGGCACCGAGAACCTTTGTAAAAATTCTTGGAGCTGTAGCTAGGCCAAACGGCAGAGCCACAAACTGGTAATGCTTGTCCAGGAAAGAGAATCTCAGAAACTGATAGTGATCTGGATGAATCGGAATATGCAGATATGCATCCTGTAAATCTATTGTAGACATATAATGCCCTTGCTGAACAAAAGGCAGGAGAACTGGTCTGAAGGAATTCTACTTCTTTGGTACAATGAAGAGATTTGAATAAAACCCCAGTCCCTGTTCCAGAACTGGAACTGGCATAATTACTCCAGCCAACTCTAGATCTGAAACACATTTCAGAAATGCTTGAGCCTTCGCTGGGTTTACTGGGACACGGGAAAGAAAAAATCTCTTTGCAGGAGGCCTTATCTTGAAGCCAATTCTGTACCCTTCTGAAACAATGTTCTGAATCCAAAGATTGTGAACAGAATTGATCCAAATTTCTTTGAAAAAACGTAATCTGCCCCCTACCAGCTGAGCTGGAATGAGGGCCGCACCTTCATGTGGACTTAGGAGCTGGCTTTGATTTTCTAAAAGGCTTGGATTTATTCCAGACTGGAGATGGTTTCCAAACTGATACCGCTCCTGAGGATGAAGGATCAGGCTTTTGTTCCTTGTTGTGACGAAAGGAACGAAAACGATTATTAGACCTAAATTTACCTTTAGATTTTTTATCCAGTGGTAAAAAAGTTCCTTTCCCTCCAGTAACAGTTGAGATAATAGAATCCAACTGAGAACCAAACAATTTATTACCCTGGAAAGAAAGGGAAAGCAGAGTAGACTTAGAAGACATATCAGCATTCCAAGTTTTAAGCCATAAAGCTCTTCTAGCTAAAATAGCTAGAGACATATACCTGACATCAACTCTAATGATATCAAAGATGGCATCACAAATAAAATTATTAGCATGTTGAAGAAGAATAATAATGCTATGAGAATTATGATCTGTTACTTGTTGCGCTAAAGCTTCTAACCAAAAAGTTGAAGCTGCAGCAACATCCGCTAAAGATATAGCAGGTCTAAGAAGATTACCTGAACACAAGTAAGCTTTTCTTAGAAAGGATTCAATTTTCCTATCTAAAGGATCCTTAAAGGAAGTACCATCTGCCGTAGGAATAGTAGTACGCTTAGCAAGAGTAGAGACAGCCCCATTAACCTTAGGGATTTTGAGCACCAGGGACAGGAAAAACTTCTGGAATAACTACAGGAGATTTAAAAACCTTATCTAAACGTTTAGATTTAGTATCAAGAGGACCAGAATCCTCAATTTCTAATGCAATTAGGACTTCTTTAAGTAAAGAACGAATAAATTCCATTTTAAATAAATATGAAGATTTATCAGCATCAACCTCTGAGACAGAATCCTCTGAAGAACCATTATCAGAATCAGAATGATGATGTTCATTTAAAAATTCATCTGAAAAAAGAGAAGTTTTAAAAGACTTTTTACATTTACTAGAAGGAGGAATAACAGACATAGCCTTCTTAATGGATTTAGAAACAAAATCTCTTATGTTATCAGGAACACTCTGAGTATTAGATTTTGATGGAACAGCAACAGGTAATGTAACAGTACTAAAGGAAATATCTGCATTAACAAGTTTGTCATGACAAACAGTACAAACAACAGCTGGAGGAACAGATACCATAAGTTTACAGCAGATACACTTAGCTTTGGTAGCTCCAGCACCAGGCAGCGATTTTCCAGAAGTATCTTCTGACTCAGTTTCAACGTGGGACATCTTGCAATATGTAATAGAAAAAACAACATATAAAGCAAAATTTATCAAATTCCTTAAATGACAGTTTCAGGAATGGGAAAAAATGCCAGTGAACAAGCTTCTAGCAACCAGAAGCAATAAATAATGAGACTTAAATAATGTGGAGACAATAGTGACGCCCATATTTTTTTAGCGCCAAAAATGACGCCCACATTATTTGGCGCCTAAATGCTTTTGGCGCCAAAAATGACGCCACATCCAGAACGCCGACACTTTTGGCGCAAAAGAACGTCAAAACACGTATGACGCCGGAAACAGAAAAAAAATTTGCGCCAAAAAAGTCAGCGCCAAGAATGACGCAATAAAATGAAGCATTTTCAGCCCCCGCGAGCCTAACAGCCCACAGGGAAAAAGTCAAATTTAAGGTAAGAAAAAAAAAAATTGATTGATTTATATGCATTATCCCAAATATGAAACTGACTGTCTGAAATAAGGAATGTTGAACATCCTGAGTCAAGGCAAATGTTTGAATACATATATTTAGAACTTTATAAAAAAGTGCCCAACCATAGCTTAGAGTGTCACAGAAAATAAGACTTACTTACCCCAGGACACTCATCTACATGTTGTAGAAAGCCAAACCAGTACTGAAACGAAAATCAGCAGAGGTAATGGTATATATATATATATATATATATATATATATAAGAGTATATCGTCGATCTGAAAAGGGAGGTAAGAGATTAATCTCTACGACCGATAACAGAGAACCTATGAAATAGACCCCGTAGAAGGAGATCATTGAATTCAAATAGGCAATACTCTCCTCACATCCCTCTGACATTCACTGCACGCCGAGAGGAAAACCGGGCTCCAACCTGCTGCGGAGTGCATATCAACGTAGAATCTAGCACAAACTTACTTCACCACCTCCATAGGAGGCAAAGTTTGTAAAAACTGATTTGTGGGTGTGGTGAGGGGTGTATTTATGGGCATTTTGAGGTTTGGGAAACTTTGCCCCTCCTGGTAGGAATGTATATCCCATACGTCACTAGCTCATGGACTCTTGCTAATTACATGAAAGAAAACCCTGTTCCTCCTTTGGAACTGGATGGATCACTCCCATAACTAGGAGGTCTCGTACACAGTGTAAGAATGCCTCACTCTTTATCTGGTTTGCAGATAATTGTGAAAGGTGAAATCTCCCTTTTGGGGGGGGAAGCTTTAAAGTCCAGAAGATATCCCTGGGATATAATTTCCAACGCCCAGGGATCCTGAACATCTCTTGCCCACGCCTGGGCGAATTGTGAAAGTCTGCCCCCTACTAGATCCGTTACCGGATAGGGGGTCGTTCCTTCATGCTGTCTTAGAGGCAGCAGCAGGCTTTTTGACCTGCTTGCCTTTTTTCCAGGTCTGGTTTGACCACTCTCTCCTACAACATCTTAGCTTGTTGAGAGTTGCAAGAGAATGACTGGCTATGACAGTTAGGGGAGGAGCTATATTACAGCTCTGCTGTGGGTGTCCTCTTGCAACTTCCTATTGGGAATGAGAATATCCCACAAGTAATGGATGCTCCGTGGACTGGATACACCTTACAAGAGAAATTAGATTTGTTCTTAGCCTTGAAAGGCCTATCCTGTGGGAGGGAATGTCCCTTTCCACCAGTAATGTCTGAAATAATCTCTTTCAATTCTGGCCCGAAAAGGGTCTTACCCTTGAAAGGAATATTAAGCAATTTATTCTTGGACGACACATCCGCCGACCAGGATTTTAGCCAAAGCGCTCTGCGCGCCACTATTGCAAAACCTGAATTTTTCGCCGCTAACTTAGCCAATTGGAAAGCGGCATCCAAAATAAAGGAATTAGCCAACTTTAGTGCGTGAATTCTGTCCATGACTTCATCATATGGAGTCTCTTTTTGGAGCGAATTTTCTAGTTCCTCGAACCAAAAATACGCTGCCGTGGTGACAGGAATAATGCACGAGATTGGTTGGAGAAGGAAACCTTGCTGAACAAATATCTTTTTTAGCAATCCTTCCAATTTTTTATCCATAGGATCTTTAAATGCGCAATAACTGCCACAGCCTTGCTGCGGCTTTTTATCTTCCCTGAGAGTTATTCAGCACTGAAATAAACCTTCCTGAGTCCGTTTTAGTAGCCACAGGACCCCTCACATGAAGCTGCATGCACTGCCATGGAAGTAAACTGCGCAATTGAGGCGCGAAAACGGGGCCTCCTTCCTCTGCATACCAGAGTGAAGGGACCTTTCTGATTGAAATAGTAGTCTAACTAAATGCCAGGCGAATAAAAACATTCCCAAAAGTGCTTTTAATTACACAAAACACTCTAAATGCCATCTAAATATGAAATAAATCAATCGATTTAGCCCACAGTAGTGTCAACCAGTATAGAGCCCATTTGTAAGCCTTAATCTGTTATGAGTCTAAAAAAATGGCTTACTTACCCCTTAAGGGAAAACTGACAGTCTTATAGCATTAACATGTCTTGTTAGAAATATGACTGATCATACCTGAAGCAGATAAGCCTGCAAACTGTTCCCCCCAACTGAAGTTCTCTGGTTTCAACAGCCCTGCGTGGGAACAGCAATAGATTTTAGTTACTACTGCTAAAATCATATTCCTCTAACAGAAATCTTCATTTTCTGTTGTAGAGTAAATAGTACAAACCGGCACTATTTTAAAATAACAAACTCTTGATAGAAGAAATAAAAAACTACAACTAACACCACATACTCTTGACCATCCCCGTGGAGATGCTACTTGTTCAGAGCGGCAAAGAGAATGACTGGGGGGCGGAGCCAGAGGGGGGGCTATATGGACAGCTCTTGCTGTGTGCTCTCTTTGCCATTTCCTGTAGGGGAAGAGAATATCCCACAAGTAAGGATGAAGCCATGGACCGGACACACCAATGTTGGAGAAACAGCCTCCGAAGAAGCAAAAGTGTCAAATTTGTAAAATTTTTAAAAGGTGTGAAGCGAAGACCAAGTCGCAGCCTTGCAAATCTGTTCAACAGAGGCCTCATTTTTAAAGGCCCAGGTGGAAGCCACAGCTCTAGTAGAATGAGCTGTAATCCTTTCAGGGGGCTGCTGTCCAGCAGTCTCATAGGCTAAGCGTATTATGCTCCGAAGCCAAAAGGAGAGAGAGTTTGTCTAAGCTTTTTGACCTCTCCTCTGTCCAGAGTAAACGACAAACAGGGCAGATGTTTGACGAAAATCTTTAGTAGCCTGTAAGTAAAACTTCAAGGCACGGACTACGTCCA